>NW_028253932.1:0-134882 GCF_964263255.1 Lissotriton vulgaris | reverse complement strand
GCATTTGGCAGGAATATCTATTTTAAATAAAAAGTTCCTCCTTGGTTGTTGGCCAACTTGCATGACGAAAGATTTAGAATTATTGACCAGGAGGTCTCTGTCCGTCATGAATGTTTTAAAAACATTAAGTAAAGCCTGAAGACCTCTCTCGGTTCTAGAAATTAAAACCGCATCTTCTGCGTATAAAAGAACAGGAATACCCCTCCTGCCAACTCTGGGGCAGTCAGCCATTACATACTGCAATACGCTATCTAGCTTATTAATATAAAAATTAAAAAGAAAGGGGGTGAGAATACATCCTTGACGCACACCCTTTCTGATGTCAAAGTTACCAGTTACACACAAATCTTGAGAATAACTAACATTAGCACTGGTGTTGCTGTGTAGATCGACAAGGAAATTGACAATCCCGCTGTCAACACCCTTATCCCTCAAGGACTGCCACAGCTTTCCCCTGTATACACAGTCGAAAGCAGATGACAGGTCCATGAAGGCAAGGTGGACAGTACCCCTTTGAGCAACAGTGTACTTGCTTAGTATTAAAAAGAGGTTATGAAACTGTGTAACAGTAGAGCGTCCACTGCAGAAACCGTACTGAGAAATGGACATAATATTATTTTCGAGCGCCCAGTCAGAAAGTCTCTGCAGTAGGATTCTGCCCACTATTTTAACCATAGAGTCGATTAATGAAATAGGTCTGTAACAAAGAGGGCTACCCTTGTCCCCCTTCTTAAAAACTGGGACAATCATGGAAACCCCTATGATTGTGGACAGCCAGTTTTAGCAGCTGCGTTAAAGACCGGCTCTAATATGGGTGCCCAAAAGCTAGGCTCAGACTTATATAAATCTGGAGGGATCCCATCAGGGCCAGGAGCTTTCCTGGCTGTAAGTCCCAGTATGCCCTCAGTAACCTCGCCTCTATCAAGCCTAATAGTATCACCGCTATTGCAAGGAGAAAGATTAAAATTATCATTCGTCGTACAGCAATACAATTACTTGAAATGTGTTTCCCATTCCTCCTTTGTTATGCAGCATTCCAGACCATCCCCCGGGTCCTGAACCAGGAAAGGTCTCTTTACTACCGCCCAGAATCTAGTGGTACACTTCAGGATAGAGGGGTCAAGAATTTCACAGAAGAAAAACAACATTAGGATGGGGTCCTTGGGCTTGTTTAACGACACACCAGGTACATGCCCTACTAACGCTAAACAACTAGAAATAGTATGTGGGAGTCAAATGAACCAATTTAAAATCTACTTTGAAAGCAACAAAAAACAGTATCGTGTAGTGTTTAAAGTGACATGACTATGTGTCATACTGTACACTGATTTTCCTTCTTGGAAAAAAGTGCCCATCAGTTCCCGCCTGATTCCGCCCTGCATCATCTGGGCCCCCCCCCCCAGATTGCCCAGAGGGACGCTTGGAGTACCGACAGGAAGAGTGGTGCTCCTCTTACCTGAGCAGCGGCCAGGTGGGGTGATGCTATTCCTCCTATTAAATTGAGTGGAGAAGACAGAACGAAGTTGAAAAATATACAGGTGATATTTTTCCTTTACTTCTTTACACAGTAGCCAATAAGATCAAGGTCCTGATGAAAGCAGTGATAAATTAAGTCACACTTCCTGAAACATGTTGACCATACTGATTAACAGATATTATGTTAAATCTGTTTGCTTTTTCACATTTTAATATTGGGAGCTTTGAGGGAGCTGAATAAAATGTTTGCATCCACTCAATAGTTACCTAATTTTAACACCACTATTTTTCCACATTTACTTTGGCACTGTAATCCAGTTACCCGCATAATAACATCTTGGCAGTCCTATCAGCATACTTTGCAAATTTTCTGAAGTTACACTGTCATTACCATACTGATAGTAATACTGCATTTTCTCCTGGGTAAGGAGAGCCCAGATGATGTAGGGCGGAATCAGGCGGGAACTGATGGGCACTTTTTTCCAAGAAGGAAAATCAGTGTACAGTATGACACATAGTCACGTCACTTTAAACACTACACGATACTGTTTTTTGTTGCTTTCAAAGTAGATTCTAAATTGGTTCATTTGACTCCCAGATACTATTTCTAGTTGTTTAGTCAAGAATTTCACTCCATGCCTCTTCTCCTAAAAATTCCATGCGTCTGGCGATAACGGATTTGTATTCTTTCCTGCACTGTTGAACATTCTCCTTTATTCTGGGATTAGCTGCCAGGGCTATCCTTAGATTACGTGCCGCCCTAGAACAGTCATGATTAAACCATCTTGGTCCCCCGATCTTTGTGTTCTTTACTGGAACTAACATCATCTGAGACACCTTGTCTTATAGGTTTTGAAAAGCACTAAGGGCCTGGCACGGGTCTGACCCTTCTTGGATACAATTTGCAATTCCTCTGTGCAATTATCCTTGATGTTTTTCTACAACAAGTCTGGAGAAATCATAGACCATTTAAGGCGCCGTCTCCCATCAGTTGTGCTCAACCTGCCTGTGAAACAATTTTGACCTTCCTTAGCCACCCAGTGGCCCTTCAAGTGTACAGTCAGTGGGTTGTGATTGCTGAATTCACTATGTTCAATAATGAAAGAGGCTATGTATAATTAACGTTTGTAGACATCCCCATGTTGGGATCATTAGTTCTGGACAATTCTCCTTGTTGCTACACCAAGTATTCTTTATTATTCTGTTCTTAGATGATGCAATTATGCTTTATTTACCCATATTTTGCATTTCAGAGCGTAGTATTACTTTTTCATGTGCAGTTTTATTTGTGTTATTTACCTATGCTTTAGTAATCAGGACTCATACACACTGACCGATAGTCCTTTGTTTAGCTCTAGTTTTAATCATGTGACCTACACTTCCGATTTAACTAATACTTCCGCGTTAACTTCCCAACCCATTGCAGAGCTTTTTGAACTTGCGCGAACCAACTCGTCATGATTTTCTTCTGAATGTAAGTTCACAGAGCACCCGTTACGAACTAGCACTTAATTCGCAGTATTAGCCGTTTTACATCAGCCGTTTGTAACGCTGGGGTTAACAATGCACTAAAAGTTTGGGCACACTCGGATTCAGTTTGTTATGATGAAGTTTAACTGTACCGACCCGTCGAACTTTTCATTAAATCAGCTCATCTAGTTCTTGTATACCACATAAACGTCCACCCCGCACCCGTTTTATAAGCCGTCCTTTGTTCACCTATTCAAATCACATAGCGTCACGTGACCACATCGCTCACTTTTTACCCGTTTTACTGGTTTTCGTTCACATATTTCAATCACCAACTGTCACACAATCACGTCTATGAGCACGTTTTTTGATTGATTGAGTTTGTTGCACTAGCACATTTCAGACTTAGTAAGTAAAGAATATACATAGGTTCTTTTTGTATGTCGTTCTTCTAGATGCTCCCCGACGAAGGACAACTGTCCGAAATGCATTGGAGCAGGAGAAATAATGTTGAATATATTGTTGCATTAAGTATGTGGATCAACATACCGAATTGAAGAGAATGGATTAAAAACCTTTTGTTCAAGAAAATTTAACAATCGTGTTTCTTTAAACTTTGGAGGCAAGAATTGCCACACAGTGTGCCCTAAGGGATGCTATCAGTTTTCCATTGATAGCACTTCACTTAATAATGAAAGAGTCCACAAAAGTCTGCATTGACAAAAAAAGTAAGACATAATCAATGAAGGTACCCCTCCCATGACCCTTAAAAGTTGGGATCTCAAAACACTTTAAGGGATCCCTCAATGCCATTGTCAGTGATAAATCCAGGTCATTCAAAAAATTGGTAAAAGCTTCCCCCTCCGCCGTGTGTTCCAAATGCAAGCCTTCGGAACGGTCACAATGCAGATCCAAGATGCTTTTTAGCAGGGGGTCACCGCAAGGATGGACATTAAAATCACCCATAATCATGAGGTCATTGAGACATTCCTTCATTGAAGTACTAATAAATGCATTTAGTGCTGATATAGGACTAGAAACTGAACATAAGTTAACAGCATTATAAAAATTTACCAAACCAGCCAAACAGTTATCTCCATTCAGTACTAAACCAATAATTCCGGAATTACCTGTTAAAACTGCGTATTTTGCAAGAGAGTGCTACAGAAATGAAAGTGACCAGGCCCCCCCTAGGTCTACCTCTGCTAGATGCTATCGCAGGAACATACATAGAAGGCATTATACCCTTCAAGAAAGAGGTCACAATCCACTGACCAGGTCTCCTGCAGACAAATGATCTGAAACTGCTTAATATACCTAACCCAGTTACAATCTGCCATCTTTGTGCCCAGTCCCGCAATGTTCCAAGAGATTACATTATTTCCGCTCGTTTTCACCTGTATGATCTCCACATGACCCACTTCAGTAGATCTTACATTTCCCTGGCCCTCAGACTCCTCACATCAATCACACGCCTCAAGGCCTGAGAGCAACTCAAATCTATTCTGTGTTTCCACCATGAACCCATTCCTACTTTGGTTAACAACATTATACAGGTATGGTGCTATCGGAGCCGGAGCCTGAGTTTGGATCAGTGGCCTGTAGTTCCTGTGTTTAGGCGGGGCTTTAATCAAGTGGATATAAAAATATCCAATTGGACGAACACATATACTGTTCACGTTATACACTAGAGATGATGCTCTTAATAAAACTGTTGCCACATGTTGGGGATGTTTAAAGTTGACAACAATACATTCCCCACTATTTGTCTTTCTAGATGGACCAATCCAATTCACCCTTCTGACTGATAGTATTTGGTCAGAGTATGCGATTGGAAATCCACAATTAATATTTAACCAAGCTACTGTTTTATTTTTGAGGCAAGATGGCGGCCGCTACGCTATAGGTGTGAGCTGCTCTCTCCCCCGCTCTCGACTTGAAGGAAGAATGGATTGGCAGTGAGACAGGAATTGAGCCATGCTTTGCCCTTTTCTTAAAGACGGGCCACCGAATATCAGCCACCGAATATTAGCTTGTTATTTTGACTTTCTTGCCGTATTGTCGATTGCTGTACTTACGGGATATTTTCCTTCCCGGCTCCCGGTTTTTCCGGCTCCCCGGCTTCTGCGTCTCCTACGGCTTCTGACTCTGGGCTCCCGCTCAGGTGTTCTCCTCGTGTCCGACGCCAGGATTTTGGCCCAATGCCAGGATCTGTTGTGTGGCATTTGATGCAGCTGCTCCTCTTGCTCTGCTCCCGGGGGGTTCCCCGCATACATACTTACATCAGCGATTTCCTTCCTGGCGTCCTGGTCAGCCACCGTCCGGCACTTTTCAGGATTTTCGGCACTTCACTAAAATGCCTCCAAAGAATGCTAACGCTCAGCCGAAGCTCCCTAACACCAGGAGCGGCAAATTGAAGTCTGTAGCGGCACCGGACGTGAATGGAGCCGAAGAGACTGTGACTGCTGGCTCGGCTCGGGGTGCTGAAAAAAACGGTGAGTCTGTTGCTGCTTTACTAACTAAACGGGGAGGAGAGCAAAGTAGTAAGAATACAGCACAAACTTTGCCTGATCTGTTCGAGAAACAAGCGGCAAGAAACGCTTTAGTGCAGTGCTCACCTCGAGGAGCTTTGGCAGTAATTTCTCAATCTCATGCAGAATCTTCTTCCCAACTTATCCACTCGGATGGTGCATTGTCGTCTGCCTGAGAGAGCACAGAAAGCTCGGCTGGGCATTTTCTAACTTTTGGGGGCACCGGGGTTAATGAACCTGGAGCTGAACCTGAACCCGGAGCTGAACCCGGAGCTGAAATTATAAGTGAAGTTATAAGTGAACAGGATATAGCCCCGGATTTAATTTCTGTCACAGACCCTCGGCTAGATTTTGACTCATCATCAAACGGCATTCTGGGACCTTTAGTCCCTACTGAACCTAATGGTGCTGTTGGAACTGTTGGAACTGAAATTTTTAACAAAACCTGTACCATATCCGAGGGGGAGATAACTAAATTAGTGGCGGAATCTAGTGTACTCCGCAAAGCTGATGAAGCTTCAAATCTAGCCACTATACAGCAGGCTAATGATTTTTTTTTTCTATGTCCGATCTAACATCTGACGAGAGCCTGGATGAAGATTGGGCTGATTATCCCGTCGAAGATAGCAGCATGGAAGAGGAAGAAGATGATGGGGTCAGTGAGATCTTACCTGGCTCAACTGTTACAGTTAAGAAACACCGGTTGAGGAAACTACCGTCCTCTAGAAACAAATCTAGCAATCAGGAATACCAGCAATCGACACAATCATGCTCCATAAATGAACAAGTACTCTCAGAAACAGTTGATTCTAGTTCTGACTCGGAGGTGACTTTGTCAATGATCTATCAAACTATGTTAGCCCATCGGTCTGACACTAAAACCGAGATTGCATGTGCCCAAGCCACTTGCCAAAAAGTTAAAAATGCTGTTCGTCGCATCACCAAAATATGTACCGATATGTCGGCTAGGGTATCTGAGGCTGAGAACAGGATATTCACCTTAGAGGACGAAGTTGCTGCTCAAAAAAATGAACTCAAACAAGTTAAAGCACAACGAGACGACATAAGTTTTAAACTCACTGAGCTTGAAAATCAGTCTCGGAGGAATAATCTACGAGTTTTAGGGGTTCCAGAAAATTTAGGTGGATCTGATGTTCGCAAATTTGTTTGTGATCTTTTTTCCTCAGCATTTTCTGAACTTACTTCTTGGGATTGGCAAGTTGTAATCGAACGTGCTCATCGTTTTCCTTTTTCTCTAAAATTAAAACTAAAAGAAGGAGATTACCCACGAGCGATTTTGGTTAGGTTTAACAACTTTTTGGCCAGAGAAGCTGTCTTTGACTTAGCCAGACCTGACAAAAAACGCTCTGCAAAAGGGTGTAGCTTCTTTGTGAGGCCTAACTTTTGTCAGGCAACTGTGTCTAAACGTTGGCATCTTAGACAGCTAATTTCTAGTTTTCAAGAAAAGGGCACCACAGTCTACCTTCAGAATCCAGCCAAACTTAAGGTTACTGTACAAGGACAAACAAGATTTTTTGTATCTGAAATTGTTGCTAAAGAATATCTAGCTTCTTTATGATCGTTTGCTAAATATGTTGTTAAATGTGTATAGATAAGCACTATCATGTGTAATCATATATACTTTAATTTTAGTGCATTAACTACGATGACTCCATGTTGATTTAGAATTTTTAGGCTGGTTCTGGCTGGGTTAGGTCGGGCTAGGCTGTCAATCTGCTTGCTTTTTTTTCCTCTTGTTTAGCTTAAAAGTGTTTTCTTTCTTTGACTCAGTTGGGAGGTGGGGTGGGAAGCACTCGGTGATCCCAGGGACTGGCTGTCCCTGTGCCTCATAAGGTGGGTTGGGGGTGTGGGTGGGGTGGTTGGGTGGGTGTGGGTGGAGTGGGGGGGGTGGTGGTGGGGGTGTAATTCAACACCAGTTGGAACTGAGCAAAATTTGTACATTACGGTACTTATTCTGTACGGTCTTTTTTCAGATAGTTTAGTTTGTCTTAGTAAAAGTTTCGATAATAGTATAACAAGGAGATCTCTAGTAAATAAATTCTCACATGACAAGAATAATAAATGTTTGGTTCTTGGTGAAGATTTTCCGATATTCAATTATCACTTTCGCTGATGGGTAGGGAAATTAGAATGTGTACCTTTAATGTTAATGGTCTCAATGATGGTGAAAAAAGAGGAATCCTTGCCAAAATGATATATCTATTACAAATTGATAATCTTTGCCTCCAAGAAACTCATGTTTCTTTGGGGAAAAGAGACTTATTAAAGAATCTGGGACTAGACCTATTGATTTGTTCCAAACAAACAGGGATTAAACGAGGAGTAGCTATACTTATGAGGCGGAATTTAGGTACTGTTCTTCAGACATCAGCTGATAAGTGGGGTAGGTGGGCCTCGGCTGAAATTTTAGTGTCTCAGAATAAGATTATGATTTATTCTGTATTTGGTCCCAATTTGGATGATTCAGAGCTGTTTAATTCTCTCAGCCAGGAGCTAGCATTATGTAATACCCCTATTATTTTCAGTGGAGACCTAAACATTCATTTGGAAGCTAGTTTTAATATTAGGAAAAATGAAAGCTATGTTGGCTCCAAACCACGGACAATTAAGGCTTTAAGGTCTTTGGTAATAGACAATGGTCTTTCTGATGCTTGGCACACTTTACATTCTGCAGTTCCTGGGTATAGCTTTTTTTCTGCCCCACATAGGAAATTTGTCCGTTTCGATTATTTTTTTCTTTCCCAGTTCTTTTCTGATAAATATAAGATACAAGTTCTCTCAAAATAATTGTCAGATCATAACCCTATTTTTCTCAATTTTAATTTGCCATCTATTGGGCCGTCCCCGCAATCAACCTGGTCATTCCAGAGGAATTTGTTACTACAACAAGATCATATACTCTTCATGACGAATATTATTCAAGAGTTTTTTCAGATAAATAATGGATCCGCATCAATTCCAATAGTCTGGGATACATTTAAATCTATTATAAGAGGTGAGACTTTAAAGTATTCGAATTTTCAACATAAATCCAATCGGGATAAATTTAAAAAAGATTGTGATATGGTTCTAGAAGCAGAATTACGATTGGCACAAAGTATTAAAAATAATAAGAATGTAGCAGAATCTCAAATTGATTTATCTATTAAACGTAGTCAAGTTTATTCTCATATTGCTGACCAGGTAGCTTTACGTTTCTCTCAATATCGTACAGAAAGTTATGAACTGAGCGAACAAACAGGGAAAGTTCTGTCCCAAAGACTTCGTCAGCGTGCAATGTCTAATGAGATCTTTAAAAATTTTTAAATAAATATAAATGCGAAAACTTTGAAAGGTGACATTGTGGTCGCATTTAATGAATTTTATAAAATACTATATCACCAAGTTAACCAACCATCCGACTTAGATATCAAACAATACCTTGAAGAAATTCCTAGAACTGAATTATCGACTGAACAAAAAGAGATACTTGGTGCTCCAGTTATCTGGGAAGAAATTGAAACAGCCATTCTTAGCTTAGCTACTGGCAAGGCAATGGGACAAGATCAGATTCCATTAGAATTTTATTGGGTCTTTATGAATGTCTTAAAGTCAGAACTGACCAAGATTTTTCAGTCTGCTTTCGCGGGTCATCCACCAGCATCATGGTCGTTCGCTACAATAATTATTTTTAAAAAGAAAGGTAAAAATAGTGAAGAGTTAGGTTCATATAGACCTATTTCTCTTATAACGGCCCACAGCAAAATCTTTTTTTCTAAGATTTTGGCTACTAGATTAAATACATTAATGCCATCTTTGGTTTATATCAGACAACACAGATTTATTTTTAATAGAGACACTACCGATCATATCAAAAAATAATAGCCTTGCTGAATTGGGCCCAGGCCTCAGAGTCTCCCGTTGCGGTGGCCCTGTTGGACGCTGAAAAGCGTTCAACAGGGTCACCTGGGGGTTACTGTGGTCTGTACTAATTTGGATGGGATTTCCACATTTATACATTACTGCAGTAAAAGCTCTTTATTCCAATCCCAAAGCAGTTATTAGGGTTACAGATACTAACTCTGAAGGCTTTTCTATAACAAGGGGGACAAGGCAAGGTTGTCCTTGTTCCCCCTTGTTGTTTGCCTTATACTTAGAACCCTACCTTCGCAAACGATGCACTGCAATAGACATCATTCCTGTAACAATTGGTGAGAATCGCTTTAAAGTATTTGCTTATGCAGATGATGTCGCTTTTACCACCACAGACATTAGACGGGCACTCCCAAAAATAATTAGTTTAGCTGAAGAATTTGGTGCACTTTCTGGTTATAAATTAAATTTAACCAAAACTTAATTGATTCTCTCGGATTGGGGCGCCCACATGAAACAGCTTTTGCTCCAGAATCCCAATACCTGGGGATAACTATTTCCCCCAAGATTGATGACATTATACGTCTTAACATCGAGCCTGTTCTAACATCTTCTAATAAGGTGTTAGAAAGGTTAAACAACCTACATTTTTCTTTGTTTGGCCGTGTTAATATTATTAAAATGTTAATTTTTCCGAAGTTCTTATACTTATTTCATACAATTCCTTTACTAATCTCGTCACTCTACTTTACTAAAATTGATAGAATGGTATCTAGGTTCCTCTGGGGCTACCATTGCTCAAGGCGTGCCTTAAAATGGTGTATTTTGCGAAGAATAAGAGGCGGTTGGAGAGTCCCTAACTTCCGGCTGCATTATTGGCTTATTTTTTTTTAACACATGGGCATATTACTTTTTAGGGATGTTATTATTGAGGAATCAGTATATCCGTCAGTCTATGAATTATTGTTAGGTCATAAAGGTTCACAAAGTTTGGTAAAAATCCTAGAACCCAGTTATTACAAAAAAAACAAATTTAAAATTGTATTAGCGGCACTTATTGTTTGGCGGCAAATAAGGAGGAAAGTGGTAGGTTTCAAAGAATTTCATTATTATTCTCCCATTTTAAATAATCATAGCTTGCCAGCAGTTTTTCATGATCAAATTATCGTAAGATGGTATCAATCCGCCATTTACGTATTAGGAGATTTATACCAAGATTCTAAACTTATTTCTTTTGCAGATCTCCGAGTTAAATATGGTTTGTCTAAACATGATTTTTTTAAATACCTCCAGATCCGGAGTTTTTTAGAATCTAAAGGCCTTCTAGATCATAGCTGTATGAATAAAAACTCTATTTTAGAAATAAGTAAGAAAGTTAAAAAAAAATAGGTTTAGTTTATGCTACTGCAATAAATCAAATTGAAGATGATCTTTTGTCAGTAGAGAGCAAATGGAAAAGGAAATTTGAACTCGAGAATGTTGACATCGGAAGATCTATTGAATTATCAATCAAGATTCTTTTTAATGGCTCACTTCAAAGTCAACATTACATGTCAATCTTTGATTTGTATTATTCTCCTATTAAAATAGCGAGATGGAAAACGTACTGGTGATAGCTGTAACCGATGTGATGGGATCGGGCCTGACTCTATTCACATGTTTTTTAAATGTCGAAAACTTTCACGATATATTGCTGATATAGAAATTAATAATTGCCTAGAACTTGATGTAAAGCTAACCCCTGAATTAGTAATTCTAGGCATACAAATGGATCACATCGCTATTAGATCGACAGCCGAAGAAGCTTTTTTGTTTATTCGTATGTCAATTTTTCGTTATTGTATTACTTCTAGATGGATTGATGTTGAACCTCCAATATTTCATCACTGGCGTTCCAAATTGCTCTCTATTTATCGCTTAGAAATTGCAATGTATAAACTTAAAAGGATAAAAAGAAGGTCATTGGGTCTAAAAATATGGGAGCCTATAATCAATTGGGTCTAATATGATTTAAGTACCTTAAATTAATTGTTTGCATTTTAGAAGTAATATTTATTATGTGATATCCTTTCTCACTTCCCTTGTTAATGATATTTTTATTTACCTGTTTTTGTTGTGATATTTATTTTGCTCACTGTACAGCTGACTGTTGAAATAAATGCAAAATAAAATATATATATATTTTTTTTTTTTAAACTACTGTTTTACTTTTTTAATGATTCATGGGATTCACCATGTGACTGGGCAGAATGGCTCAGTAAAAACAAAGCACCCGGCCCGGATGGAATTCCACCCGATCTATTCTTAAGTAGACCCGAGCTATGGGCCCCGCTGCTCACCAGGGTGTTGAACGAGGCAGTGGTGGCAGGACTGCCTCCGTCCTGGTTAACAGCGACTATAGTCCCTATTTACAAAAAAGGGAACCGTGATGACCCCCAATGCTACCGACCCATTTCTCTCATTGATGTGACGGCAAAGGTATTGGGGCGAGTCATTTTACAGCGGCTACAAGACTGGGCGGAGGAGCATCAGGTCCTCTCTGAAATCCAATACGACTTCAGGGAGGGCAGATCCACCACTGACCAATGCCTAAACTTATACCTCTTGACAGCTAAATACACCATTGCTGGGAAGGGGTCCATTCACATGGGGTTTATGGACCTTTCAGCGGCTTTCGACAGCGTAAACAGGAGAAAGCTCTGGTCTATGCTGTTAGAACTAGGAGTGGATCCACCGCTAGTTGACACCCTGCAAAATCTCCACTGGAATACAACTGCAAGTGTGAGGTACAATCAAGAGGGGAAAAAGACCGACCCCTTCACTTGCACCAGCGGAGTAAGGCAGGGATGCATTCTCGCGCCCTTCCTTTTCTTCATTTATATTAATTCGCTGGAAAAAGACCTCCTCAAACTGAAGGTGGACTCACCCCAAATTGGTCATCGTGCAGTGCCTGTATTACTTTACGCCGATGACGCGGTTCTGCTTGCCAGAACTCCCTTAGGATTACAAAAACTGATTGACGGGTTTGTAATGTTTATGGATAAGCTGGATCTGGCGACAAATCTGGAAAAATCCTATATTATGTCATCAGGGCAACTGACAAAAGGGAACTTCGCCTACCATATTGGGTCACACAAGATAGACCAGGTCAAGACCTTCTCATACCTGAGGGTGCTGTTCGACAACCAGCTAAACTTCAAACCTCTGGTAGAAAAACAGGCTATGAAACTGGCAGCATCAGTAGGAGCCATCATGGGGTATGGTCAAAGACTGGGAAGATGGTCTCCAGAACAAATACTGAACCTGTACAGATCAATTTGCTGTGCGAAGGTATCCTACGGGGCAGAAGTGTGGGGCTTCTTGGATAACAAAGCTCAGAAAATCCAGATAGAAGAAAACAAATTTTTGAGAAGGATCCTGAAAGTGCCCCAGAGTGTACCGGCTCACATCATTCATGAGGAGGTGGGAGAACCCTTCATACAAAACAGGATCAAAATTAAACCTCTCTTGGCTTGGGTTAAATTATGGACCAATCCAGAGGCGGCCTTAACAAGACAAATTATATTGGACTGCCTAAAACGAGACAAAGGTCAAGACATCCCCTGGTTGAAATACGTCAAGAAATCATTAGCAGAGATTGACTGTATAAACTTTTTCACATCCCCTGACTCTTTAACAACTGAGAGCAAAGCTTGGGTGAAAAAACTTTTTCCGGTACGGCTTCAGTCACTAAGGGAGGAGAAAGAAAGACATAAACCCACTAGTCTATCTTACAGCGAACTCACAGTGAAGCAGGGAATGGAACCCTACTTGAGAGTCATGTATAACGCCCAGGATCGTTATGTCATGACCCGCTTTAGACTTAACATGCTCCACCACCTCTTTGCGGTTCCGGCTGGGTTCACTCATACAGTGGCAGAGAAGGGTACCTGCGGCTGCGACCACAGGTCTCCGCAGGATACCCTTCACTTTGTTTTATTATGCCCTTTTTACACCGTACCAAGACGTAAGTTCCTGGTGGGGATTTTGAAAGACCTAAAGTTTAAACATGCAAAATTGGCCCTGAGGTTCTTACAGGAAGCTGAGGATGCTTACACCCTTTTTTGCACTATAAATTTCATTCGGATGGCAATATGTCTGAGGAACACCAGAGAATCTGGACCCTAATATTTCCTGTCCCCTCGAACAACTAACTTCTGCTCCCCTAGCTTAATGAATTTTGGTGTTAAATAACAGATCATTTTAACTTTTATAAACTTTTTTTAAAGGAAATTTACTTCCGTTTTTAAACATTTTTGTGTGTATCTTGTATATGTGCTTTTATGGTGTCTTTTTAAGAACCGAATAAAGATTATAAATTGAAATTGAAATTGACTGGGCAGAATGGTCATCTATCTATTCTTTCTTTCTATTGCTTTCAATGATTTCTAGGGGAGTGTGTTGCAGTACCAGTGATTGGTAAGGTGTGGGGCTTGACTTACTCTAAGGCTGGGCTGGAGTACAGTTAAGCCTGTTTTTTCAATAGTACTACTCTAGTTGATTTAACTTTGTATTTGTGAATTGCAATAGGATGAGTGTTGTGTGAGTGTGTGTTTTGCTTTAGCAGGCCTCTCTCGAAACCCTTCCTCCGATTTCCCTAAACCCTACTCATTTTGTAGTAATTATTCCCCACTTTTCTACCAATTACCCTTAGCCTTCCACATTACTATTAATGGAAATCTCCACTAGAAATACAGAAAAGAAAGGCTGGGCAGAGCTCTCCAGCTGGAGAATAATGTGTTACATTTTGAGTAACTAAGGTAGGACTACATAGCTTTTGTGAAAAGACCCCCATGTGCATCGTATCTTGTTGTGATGATGCGTATGGTCCAAGCTAAGGACCATTGTGGCGTAACCCCCTGCCCCTCTTCCCATTGGCATCTTAAATCACACCACTCCTCATATTCCAAAAATGTCCATTGCATTTGTGGAGTTTGGCAATTGTTAGTCAGCCAGCTGAAGTGTTGGTCGTGTTGGGGTTTGAGAGAATAAATGTACCTTACAAATCCTGCTAGTGTCATTCTTATAAGTGGCCACGAGCTGAGGGCTCAGACCCCACACGACGTCCTGTGAGTACCACTGAGGGGAGTGCTGGGAGGACCCACGGCACTGACCCTTCGGAGGATGTGCTGAGACTTGAATTGGGAAGATGAGATCTTTAAACCTACCTGTGCCTACAGAATTCACAGGCGAAAGTCCTTTCATTCTGATGCGGGGTAGACAGGCTCTGAGCAAAGATCTGAGTTGGATGCGTGTGCCCAAAATAGTTGAGTGGTCACCTGATTGTGTGGAGAAAAAGTTCAAATTAGCACAAGAATGTTACAAAGATTGGTATGGTGTGAAACGTGTACATTACAAATGTGGTGATATGGTCAAAGTTCATCTAGAAAAAAAGTCAGAAAGGGCGAGAGTAGATTCTCTTAAAATTTGCAAACAGTAACGCAATTCAGCCGTATTAAGCGATGGAAAAATCTGGCACATGAGTAGGCTAGCCAAATGTGCATCTGTCTGGAAAACCCAGGTCAGTGACTCACATTGTAAAATTTGTGAAAAAAAGTGATTTATGGTTGGACATTCACTATGCTGAAAATATGTATAAGGATTTGCATGTTAACTCCAGGAATGTTGAGAGCAGCAGTTGTACTGCTGCTAATCGATTTTCATCTTCAGCTGAAGATTATTCCAGTCACAACACTGCTCAATGAGATTAGAACATCACATCATCAGGATCAGAATCTGAATGCTTATTGGGCAACCAAGGTGCCACTGGCAGATTTGGAAGACCCCTCAACAAACCTAAGAAATTCAATGACTACATCAGTTTTGACTACCATTGTTTATTTGGTCCCCTTCCCTTTTCTTTCTTTGGTTCTCCCTTTTAGCCTTGCATATTCTCATCATTAATGTTGTTGTATA
Organism: Lissotriton vulgaris; assembly: GCF_964263255.1. NCBI lineage: Eukaryota > Metazoa > Chordata > Amphibia > Caudata > Salamandridae > Lissotriton > Lissotriton vulgaris. Next base: position 119,577 of record NW_028253932.1, on the reverse strand, counting down.
TGAAGGAAGATGTGGTGTGAGGATGGATATGATCCTAGCTATGGACCATAGTGACGTAACCACCCTTACCCTCTTTCCATTGGCATCGTACATCACACCACTCCTCACATTCCAAAAGTGTCTGTTGCATTTGTGGAGCTTGGCAGTTGTTAGCCAGCCAGCTGAAGTGTTGGTCATGTTGGATTTTGAGAGAATAAACTCAAAGTACGAATACTGCTTGTGTCATTCTTACACATCTCTGCACAAGTACCTTATCTACTTTCATAAGCATGGTGCCAATGTACTGAAGAGGGGTCAGCTGATGCTCGACTCCGGTATTATTACTCCGGATATTTGAGTAAAGCTTCATCTTCAAAAAGTGTAAAGAAACACACTATAATGTTCCTTCCGTTGAGATGGACCACTAAAAGTAATCGTTCCTTCTTGCTGTCTTTCAGCTTCCAGGTTTACTAACAGCGCTTGCACCAAAGAATGTAAATCTTCCTTCTCGGTCTTGTTAGCATGAGTTACAAAAAAACATGCAACCTAAACACTCACTTTATGAAATAAAAAAACAAAACAAAAATTGAAAATATTAAGAAATTGTTAAACAAAATGATAGTAAAAAGATAGAATATTAACAAAATAATAGGAAAATTTAAAAAACTTTAGAGGCTATGTTGCACACATCAATTTTCTGTAGGAATTTGGATTCTGCTATCATCCATGCACAGGAAACTGTGTGCCTTAGCTGTGTGTTTACCTGGTTGATCTCAAGTGCCCACTTTTATTGCTGCTTTAATTTATTCCCTTGATTTCCTTGCACTCAACAATCTATCTGCCAGCAGCTGGTGCAGTTCTTGTCTTGACCTTAATCTAAAGATAGGATGCTCAGTTGAGTCTCCTCATTGAACTGCATGTTCCAAATTGTTTTTGGGCGTTTGAAGGCCAGTTAGCAGTCTGCCCACAATCTATTTCTCTGGCTCAACACATCATTGACAATTTGTATAACTAAAAATACAAATATTCATACAGGTACTCAGTTACCTGACCACAAGACAAAGAGTCCCACACCTTTCCACAGCAACCAAAAAAAGTATGAAAGCAGGCTAAGCAATACGGTCATTGCACTTCATTGAGATGTTAAGAGAGGGAAAGGGTATCACACTCTGTTGACCTTGCATGACAGAAAAGGGGTTGGCACTGTTGAGAAGTGTACTGACTGCCCGTGTTCTTTCATGTTCTTGCATCATCCTACCTTATTAGACCCCCTCTAGAGTGTCCTACCTATTTGTTCCAAGACACAATCAGATGCAACTGTACTCCAGTCCACCACAGGAACAAACCTCTCGCACGTGGATATAATGGAAAGTCTGATTTTGCCCTGCTGTATCACTAGGGCCCCAGGAATACTCAATTGGTAGAAGTCCACGCGATTCAGGAAGGGTACTGAAAGGAATCTAAGGCAATACCCAATGCAAGAATCAAAATCAATCAATCAATCAATCAGTCATTTGTTAAGCGCACTGCATACCCGTGAGAGTCTCAAGGTGCGGGGGGCGGGAGGTGGGGGCTGCTACTGATCGAACAACCAGGTCTTTATTGTCCTCCTGAAGGCCAGTAGGTCTTGGGTCTGTTGTAGGCTCAGTGGGAGGGTGTTCCATGTCTTGGCGGCGAGGTAGGAGAAGGATCTCCAGCCGGTGGTTGTTCTTTGGATGCGCGGGACGGTGGCGAGTGAGAGGTCGGCGGAGCGTAGCTGGCAGTTGGGGGCGTAAAAGGAGAGCTGGTCTTGTGGAGGGCCTTGTGTGTGTGGATGAGGAGCTTGAAGGATATCCTCTTGTTGACGGGGAGCCAGTGCAGGTTTTCTCAGGTGTGGGGTGATGTGGATGTGGCTGTGTCGTGGTACACCGAGGATCAGTGGTGCTGAGGCGTTTTGGATGTGTTGTAGTTGATTGATGAGCTTGGTCAGGGCTCCTGCGTAGAGGGCATTTCTGTAGTCGAGTCTGCTGCTGACGAGGGTCTGGGTGACTGTCTTTCTTGTATCTGTCGGGATCCATCTGTAGATCTTGCGAAGCATGCAGAGGGTGTTGAAGCAGGAGGAGGACACGGTGTTGATTTGCTTGGTCATTGTGAGCGTTGAGTTGAGGATGATTCCCAGGTTGCGTGCATGGTCCGTGGGGGTAGGGGCTGCCCCCAGTGCAATTTCCCACCAGGAGTCGTCCCAGGCTGACGGGTTGGAGCCGAGGATGAGGACCTCTGTCTGCCGAGTTCAGCTTCAGACAGCTGATCTTCATCCAGTCGGCGACTGCCTTCATTCCTTCATAGAGGTTGGCTTTGGCAGTGATGGGGTCCTTGGTGAGGGAGAGGATCAGTTTAGTGTCATCGTCGTAGGAGATTATGTTGAAGTTGTGCTGTCAGACGACATGTGCAAACTGGGCCATGTAAATGTTGAACAGTGTCGGGCTGAGGGAGGATCCTTGGCGTATGCCACAGATGATCTCGGAGGCTTCAGAATGGAATGGGGGTAGGTGGATGCTCTGGGTTCTGCCGGAGAGGAAGGAAGTGGTCCATTCCAGAGCCTTGTCTCGGATCCCTGCGACGTGGAGCCGTTTGCCGAGAGGTCTAGGAGGATGAGTGCTGCAGTCTCCCCGTTGTCTAGCAGGGTTCTGATGTCGTCGGTGGGGATGATGAGGGCGTTCTTGGTGCTGTGGTTGCTGCAGAACCCTGACTGGGAAGAGTCCAGGATTCTGTTCTCTTCGAGGTATCGGGTTAGCTGTCTGTTAACGATTTTCTCAATGACCTTGGCCGGGAAGGGGAGCAGAGAGATGGGTCAGAAGTTCTTTAGGTCACTTGGGTCTGCCTTGGGTTTTTTGAGTAGGGCGTTGATCTTGGCCTGTTTTCAGCTCTCTGGGAAGGTTGCGGTCTCAAGGGAGAGATTGATGATGTTGCATATGAGGGGTGCGATGGAGCTGCCTGCTTTGTTGAAGACTTGGTACAGAAATGGGTCTGACAGAGAGCCGGAGTGGATTGTGCTCATGGTCTTGATGGTGTCATCTACGCTCACGCTGGTCCAGGCTAGCAAGGGGACGTGGTTGATGGTTTGCAGAGGTTCTGTTGTGTTGCTGTCAGTTGGGGATGTCTGGGTGTTGAAGCTGTCGTGGATGTCTGCGATCTTGCATTGGAAGAAGGTGGCGAGAGAGTCACACAGGGCTTGCGATGGCAGGATGTCGTTGGTGTTGGAGCTGGGGTTGGAGAGTTCCTTCACGATGTTGAAGAGCTCCTTGCTGTTGTGTGCGTTGTTGTTGAGGCAGTCTTTGAAGGAGGTCTTCTTGGCAGCCCTGATGAGGTGGTGGTAGTTTCGGATGGCGTCCTTGTGTGCTGCGTGGCTGTCCGGAGTTTGTTCACTGTGCCATTTCTTCTCTAGTTTCCAGCAGGCTTGCTTGGAAACTAGGAGTTCTGCGGTGAACCAGGTGGCCCTCTTGGTGGTTTCTCTGTGGGGGGGTTTCTTCAGCGGGGAGGGGTTTTGCTGCAGTCCTCGATCCAGCATCTGAGGTTGTGGGCAGCGACGTCGGTGTTTGATGGTTTGTACGGTGGGCTGAGAGCGAGGTTTGCATGTAGTTGATCTTCGGTAATTTAGCTCCAGTGGCGCGGGCGACGTGTTGGATGCGGTGGTGTGTGGTGGTTTTCTGGAAGGTGAAGTGGATGCAGCGAAGTTGGGTGGTGTGGCTGACGGAGACGTGCAGGCTTGAGGATAAGATGGGGTTGAGTGTGTGGCCGGCGGAGTGGGTGGGCAGAAAAGGAACACTTTGTCTTTGACTCACCAGAAACCTCTCAGAGGGGCTTATTCCATAGTCATTGGACTGCATGGATTTTTGGGAACTTGATCCCTACTTAAATTTTTTTTTACAGAGTTTTATATAGGGCGAACTTGACCCGAATCGGGTATCAGAGCGCCTTACATAGCACCAGTTGCATTACATGAGGACACATTAATTTTTTGTTAGGCACGGGTAGATTAAGTGATTTGCCCAGATTCGCAGGATGTTCAGCGTCATTATCGAGACTCGAACCCAGTTCCCCAGATTCAAGGTCGACCACCCTGGCCGTTTGGCTAACTCCTCTCCACTCAATCTTCTCCATCTACAATAAAAGATGCTGGGTTTCTTTTTCTATGCTTACCGAAGTCAGTGCTGACATTATTTCACCTACTCAGGTCGGCCTTATAGCATATGTGTTCCTTTTTTCCATTTGGGCCAGTGGTTTTGTGGACTTTATACCTTCTCATAGATGTCAGATATTTGGCTCCACTTTGGAACCTTGAGTCCTTAATTTACATGTAGAAGCGAGTAACTTTGCAACCATGAATGGCCTGACCTGATCTCCATATACATCTTGAGCAGGTAAAATCATAAGTAGCTTTCTTGTGAAATACATGTTTAATTATCTATGAAAAAGCAACATTTTTATAACTGCCTTCTTAGTCTTATTGTACTTTCTCAGGACATCATAAGCACAATGCTTGTTCTTCAGCTGTATTCTATGTTCTCAGTTCTGCTCTGTTTTAGAAGTGTTTGGCTTTTGCAAACTCCATACTAAGCTATGTTTACTGTGATCAGCCCAGTTATTTGATGTTCCATGTTGTGTAATTGTCCTGCAATGGCACAACTATGCCTTGTGCAACAAAACTGAGAAGAAAAAATGAATGACTTCAGTGCGTCCATTCAGCATAATTTAGAGTGTAGTACTCCAAGGGCCATCAGTGATAGAAATACATATTCGTGTTTTATGTAGTTATTAGGATTTTTTATATATGAGGAAGCACTGGACATACATGAGCTCGAAGGAGTTTGCAATTTAAATATAATATGATGTACAGTGTTTGTCCCAGGATGTAGTCTGAAATTGTTGCAAACAAGTTTAGATCCATAGCAAAAGGGAACAAGCATTTGCAATGCAATTGGTCTTGCCTTTGGGACCTTATATGTATTTAGCTATGCAGCACATTAACCTGGGAGTTGAAACATCTACTGTTCTTTGACGTGGGCGGAAAGTAAGCACCAACCGGCATTTCACACCAGTTATGGGAACACATGGGGAGAAAAATTGCCTTTCAGCCGGAAATGGTATGGTGCAAAGCTCTGTTTTTAATATAAAATCAGGGCTTTCGGTGGTCATATCACTGAAAATAAAAGATTTGAAAATAGATATTATTGTCTATGGGTGCTCATGGAAGACAGTTTCTATGGACTGAAATCTAGAGAATGCTAAAGTGGTTCTGGTATTTTATTGACCTCTGATGGTCGTTTTCTATCAAGAAAGTTAAATAGAGGCAGTTACCAGAGAAATACATAAAAGTAAGTCCCTCAGCAGAGAGCATTTCTGGTATTTTACTGACCTCTGCTGGTCATATTCTACCAAGACAGTTATATAGAGGCAGATGAACAGAAAAAAAAGTTCCTAAGCGGAAGCAGACAAGTCCTAGGGTTGATATACAGAGTCCACAATGTTCATACACATATAAGTATATACTAAAGTATTGAACTATAGACAAAAGTATATACAAGAGGTCTCGAATGCTCAACCTAAAAATGAGTGCATAACACATGTACACCACAATATGCAAAACAAAAGTAGAAGTGCATGCACTTTCCAAAACACTTCCATTCTGCTTTGCCGGGAAATACTCGGGCTGGAATTACTGATTGGGCCAGTATTCTTGCACCAAAATATGAGGATTACAAGCTACTTTCCAAAGATGTATAAATAAAAAGTGGACCCAGACATAACAGAACCGAATTTATGCATTTACCCCTATCTTGGCTTTGTTTTTTTTTGCGTCTGGTGCAGGGAGTGGGAGACTGGGCTCGGAGGAGGGCAGAGTAAGTGAGTCAGAGCATGGGGACCATTTGCAGGAATCCTAACGGGCAGAAAACAGGTAATTGGGGGCAAGGCACCACAACTACCAGAAGTTCCCTCAACACCACAAAGAGGTCGGGATCCAGAACTCCAGAATCTTGAGTTATCAGGGTCAGAGTTTGTGGAGCCAGGGTATGCGGGCTTGGGTTCACTGGGCAAGTTGGAATGTCTTTGACTCCTTTCCTCCCAGGGAAATACAGCTCTGGATTATTTCTCATGAAAGTTTAGTTCTCAGTAGAAAATTAGCAAGATTCGCGCTTCAAGAAAGAGTGCAAGTGACTCTCAAGATGAGGCGTGGATGTGGCAGTTTCCTAGAATTTGTTTTACCTCTTTTCTGAAGCATAGACGATGAAATATAGTTCCAGACTTTAGGAGCGCAGCCAGAGAAAGCCTGTTTCAATGTATGTGTTTTGTTGAAGGCAAGGTTTCCAAGTAAATTAAAGTCAGGGCTTTAATACATTTTATTTACTTAAAAAGTAATTTAAAATGCCTAATAACATGTAACTAAAAAAAAGAAAAGCTTCTGCACATTATAGACCAACAGTGGTCCCTAGGTAGACCAGGATAACATTTAATACTAAATGATATAGTGTGATACATGTGAATTGAAGGCGCAATGATTGTATCACAGTTACATCAGCAGAGATACAGCCCATGAAATATACATCAAATCAATAGGGATGGGGTCGGTATTGTATTAAACAGGTAATTTCAATATTGATTAAACACATTGTTTTGAATTTATTATATCGTGTGGTATTCCATTTTTATCTTTGTCTACTTAGAGACCATTGTTGTTCTTTAATTAATAATTTGTAAAAAGCCATATCTAATGTTCACTTACACAGTTTTTCATCAATGTTCTGACTAAATCGGTCTTTACTGTGTTTTTAACTTTAATATTAATTGGTACTGATTGAAACTATCACCTACTCCTCTGGGAAGTGCCTGATGATTGTGCCATAGCTACCTGAGTTCAACAGGGTTTTTTCTGTGGTCTGTTCAGCAACCTTATAAAAAAGGGTTTTGTTAATATGGCACCCCCTCTCAAACTAATAGGCCACTTTCTGACAATTACTCTTAGAAACTATTCAACATGTTTAAAGTACTATACACTTTTGATGTTAATGTTACGATCTGTTCCATGTCCGTGGTATGCAAATGGCTCAAAGTCCAAAGCACTGGTTTGGCAGAGCATGGAAAGGTTTCACAGTAATCGTTACCAAGCAGTCCCATGTCCCCACATCCAGAGTCTAATGTTTGGCTCACTTGCCTGTTTTGGGGCTGCATAACACTGGTGAGTGGGGTCCATCAAGGAAGGCAGGTGGTTGTGGGGAGAGTGGGGCTGTTTCCTGAAGCTGTAGGCTGTGGCTTGTCCCTGTTGTGTGTACGAGGCTGGCATTAGGCCGGTACGGCTTTCACACATTGTGTCGGCCAGCACTAGCCCAGTCTCAATCCACCACAGCACTCCACAAAGCTGTGTAGAGACTCCCAGAGCCTGCCTGACCTACTGGCCTTCCAAGCACACGTAACAGGCAAATAAAAGACCTTTTTTGTGGTGGAACAGGTTGCCTCCCAATGGGGGGGCTTGAGGAGAGACTTGAGGGGCATGGTCCCCAGCACCCTGACAAGTGGTGGATCAGGCTGCCTAAGCAGTGGCCCCTTGGATCGATAGAACTCAGGCCTCCAGCACCTCCAAGAAGTGCGCAGGAAGCAGGAGCAAGGATCATCCACAGAGGCAAAGAAATCCACGGGGGCTAGAGCAGCAACAATCCATTTTAAAATATACTTTAAATATTGAAAAATAGAACACGCGGTCAAATCATTATCTCTTGACCACTCCCCAACACAGATCTCTCTGTAGGCGTGCTCGTGCATCTTCCCTATTCACTTCATCAGTACTGTATTGTACTGTATTGCACTGCAATGGGGAGGCAAGACGATGCCCAATGATTTGCAAATTAATCTGCAGGGGGAAGTCAACCGGCCCAAGTGATCTTGGGTACCCTGGACTGTGGAACCCACCCGACGAGTCAGCAAGTAGGAATCCTGCAATCCAAGGTCCCATTTGGGTAGAAACTCACAGCCTAGTGCCCAGCAGAGGGCTTAGGTAGAGAAGTCAGAAGCTGAGTGTAAGTTGCAAGATAGGCCGACAGCACAAGGCTCTAAAAAAACTCTGCAAAGCCCAGCCCTCTCATACAGTGGATGGTTCAGCTAAAAGAAATCAAAGCCATCAGCACCATCAGAGACCCAAAGCACCCACGGAAACCTAAGCTTATTAGGTTTGGGAAGATATTTTGGAAGCTTTCCCACAAAGTCTTCCCCTAAAGGGGACTTCTAGCAATGCTCAGAAGGAGGTCACAGAAAACAGCAACTACTACAAAGGTGACAATGACAGTGGCAAAGGGAAGGAGGCATCATCCAGGTGCTGACCCCTATGCTCGATTGTCAACAACAGCTGGTTGAGCCAGACAGGGAGGGGGATCCATTGCAATTTGGCTGAAGCTCGGAATAGCCCAAGTAAAAAGGGTGGCCAAGAAAAGGGGACCATGACACAAGCAGCCTCAAGGAGCCCCAGGGAGGTCGGCTGCTATTTACCGTTACACAGCAGACTTTGGAGCAGCTCTAGCTGGCGCCACCCATGTCACCCCAGGAATTTGTTAAAGGAGAACCCATCTCATGCAGCACACGCATGATCTTGTGCTACTTGACCACACACAAATCAGTTTGCAAAAAGCTCTCACCACACTAAACACATACCGTCTTAGGAACAAGCTTGCAGCCAATGGGAATGAAATAAAAGTTGTGGTCTTTGGAAACTATCCACAAAAGTGACTCTCCAGATAGTGGCTAGTGCAGCAAAGGTTGGACTGCGAGCAATACTATAATTATCTGGCGGTGGAGCTAAGTGAAACCAGGACCTCGATCCGGCCCCTAAACAAAATGAAATATAAGGCAAGAATGTCATTTATTCAATGTGTAATCTAAACTCCACCCTTGATAGTCCAACGTCCACCCCCATACAGAGGGTAGTCTCTGCCAAGCTGCTCTGTACTCTTAATTACACCTAGCAACTATTCTCAGGCTAGTTGGCTACCACCTTAGAAAAGATCCAGTGCTCAGCCTACAAGAAACTATTCCACCTCCCAAAGCATGCAAGAAGCACCTTCATTAGGCTGTGATTCAGGCTAGCGCAACAAAACCTAGGATACTTGGCAGCCCTCGCAAAGTACTTTTTCCAGGTAATAACCGCACCCTATGGATCCCTGACAGAATATCGACGACAGGAAAGTCAAGGTACACAAATGTTGTGTATAGAATATCGATGTCAAGAATATCGACATCCTATCTCTACAAAGGTAAGTACAAAAATATTGAAGTCAAAATAGTGCTGTTTAAAATATAGTTGTTCAGATTATTGTTTTTTTTAATATCTTAAAAATAATATGAAATAAATAAAATAAAATATATAATTATTAAAAACAGAATTAATAAAACTTTAAAAAAAATTAATAATAAATGTCTTATAAAAAAAATTAAACATAGAAATATAAAAAATATTATATATACATTTACTTAATAATATTGATAAATACTTATTCTATTAAATTAGAAAATGTGAGAAACATATATATATATATATATATATGTATATATATATATATATATATATATATATATATATACAAACACCTGTAACATAAATATAAAAAATTATATATCTATATCTATATCTATATATATCTAATCTATATCTATATCTATATGTGTCTATATATATATATATATGTATGTATATATATATATATATATATATATATATATATATATATATATATATATCAATTCAATTTCAATTTATAAGCTTTATTCGACATTTTGTCATAAAAGCATTCACCTAGCCCTATACAATAAATACTACTGATAAAAATACTTCTAAAAATACATATTAAACATTAGATGTCGAATAATACATAGTAAAAGGTCATAAAATTACAACACATTATTACAATTTAAGAAGACACATTTCATAGGTTAAAAAACATACTGCTTGCCGCAAGAAAAGACAATTTATGGATATACATAATTTCATTATAATACAGTAGCCAATAATGATCGGGTACGAATTAACCACGACCATGCCAGATATTTTGCTACACCAACCACATAAAATGTTGTACAGTCTGATTCAAGTATCCTGAGGGCTTCGGATTGGCTTCGGGTTCCCAACTTTAAGCACACCGGTTTTAACCACTTGCGTCTGGGGGCCAAATACAAAGGACAACAAAACAGAAAATGGGAGATGTGTTCAATTTCCTCATTACAATGGTGACAATGTTCATTCCATGTCTGGGACCAATGCTTCTTAAACGCATTTAAAGGTAATGTACCAATGCGAAATTGAAAATAAAGTTTTCTATCATACGGTTTTTCAATTAGGTCCCAAAAACATTCGTATGATGGATACATTTTTAAGTTTAAAAAGCGAGATGTTAGCTTTGCACTTGTACTGTCACTAAACATTGCAAGATATATCATCTCCCAGTAAAGATCTTTTAGCTTATCCTTAGAGGGGAAGCAAGTTGGATCATTGTTGTCCCATAGGTGGTCCAATTTCAATTCTGTAAGTAAACCCCGCAGCTCCCTTAACCATGGGATGGTATGGAAACGATCGAATTTGATGACATCCATCAATGCTGCTGCATAGTGGCCTAACTCTGGGGTCACCATAATTCGCCTCCAGTACAGGAGGGGCCGAAGCCTCGCTATATCCACAACTGATTTTCTGCCCAGGTCAAGTTTTAACGGAATTATTGGGGTACTTTGGGGGACCATTGCGACCCCTCTTAGGAACCTATTTTCTGCTCGGCCCAGATCGCTCAAGTTTGAGAAACCCCATAATTCAGAACCATATAAACAAGCCCCCAGGACTTTCATAGAATAAATTTCCATGACACAGTTCAGAGGCTTTGTCAGAGAGGTACGGTGTTTTAGCGAGATGGCACCTGCTAACTGTCTAAATTTTAGAAGGGTTGTGGTTATGTGATGTTTCCAGCTCATGTTTTCTTGCAGAGTGATGCCTAGGTATGAAAATGAGTCAACTCTTTCTAGGGGTGTTCCTTTGTATTTTATTACACCCTTAAAAGAGGACTGCTGATTAAGGCACATGAATTTCGTTTTGGTAGTATTTAGTTCTAGGCCCTTTTCATCACAGTATACACCAAAGGCATCAACTACTTTTTGTAACCCACTAGGGGTGCGGGAAAGTAATAATGTATCGTCCGCAAACATGAGAACTGGTACACGAGAGCCGGCTATTACAGGGGCGTCACTAGCAATCTTCTCTAGATGTTCAACAAAACCATTTATATAAATGGAAAAGAGAGTTGGCGCTAGGACACACCCTTGCCTCACCCCACGTTCAACTGGGAAGGAATCAGTTACCTCTCCTTGTTTGCCCCATCGTATCTTTGCGAAATTGTTTTCATGTAGGCGAACAAGGAGTGTGAGCAATTCCTGTTTTATGCCTGCATCCGCCAAGGTCTGCCAAAGTTTTTCCCTGGGGACTAAGTCGAAAGCGGCTTTTAGATCTACAAAAACTGCATACAATGTCCCCTTCTTCAAGGAGACATTTCTCCAATATATTGTTAGAAAATGGAGGACTTGGTCGACGCTGCTAGTTAGGGGCCTAAACCCAGCTTGGTAAGGTGACAAGATGTTATTTGCGTCGATCCATTGCTGCAGTTTATTTTGGACTAGTCGACCCATTATCTTTTGGGCTGTGTCGATCAAACTAATGGGTCTGTAGTTTTTAGCCAGGGAACGGTCACCTTTTTTATATATGGGAATTATTTCTGCTCCCTTCCATGAGGCAGGCACTTTCCCTCCCATAGCCACTGCATTGGCCAACATTGTAAAGTAGGTGCACCAGGAATTCCGGTCAGATAGAAAAATATCAGCCGGAATACCATCCATACCTGGTGCTTTCCCCCCCGCCACACAGTCTAATACAACACTCACATCCCTCTCAACAAATAGTGGTGCTTTGTAGTAAACTTGTGGAGGAAGGCTAACATTATTAAACATAGGATTACGGGCATACTGTGGTTGAAAGTATTCTATCCAACTGTTCTTTGCGACATTATTAACAGGCTGGGGTGCTATGCCACCCTTTGCCCATTTTACTGAAGCCCAGAAGCGCTTTGAGTCCTTGGAGGCACAAATCTCCTTAAGTTCTTGCCAACAATCCTCGTCCCAACGCTTCTTAGCCAATTTTTGAACCTGCCTATACTGGTTTCTCGCCAGCCTTACTGCTTCAGGCCTTCCTAGTCTTAATTCCTTCCCAAGGTTATCTCGAGCTGCCCTGCAGTTCTTATCATACCACCCCCTGGTTTCTTGTGCTTTCTTCGTTTTACTTGTGGAGATTTTTTTACGGAAAAAACTTTGGATTGTGGTAAAAAGTATCTCGTGGGTAGCCATCATATAGTCGGTAAAATTAGTCTGTCCAAAATGGGACTTAATCTTAGCGACTTCACCCACTACTACTTTCTTTAGAGTCTCTATTTTAGCGAGATCTTCTAGGAGCATACTCCACTTCAAGTAACGGGAGTTATTAGAACTTACTAAATCCTGTGTGACCATATGCTCCTCTCTAGGATAAACAAATAAGTCATGGTAGGTATGTAGTGTCAGGCACAATGGATTGTGGTCACTCTCAATCTTGACCTTCACTTCCATATCTTCCAATTTATCCCAGAGCCTTACATCCAGGAGTATATAATCTATCCTGCTGGCCGATCTACCATTATCAAAGGTATTTTTCCCCATAGAATCTGACACTGTCCGACCATTCGCTGCTCTAAGTCCTCTTGAAAGACAAAAGCTTTTCAGTTGTATAGCTACCGTGCTCCAATTCTTAATTACAGGGATATCTAGTTGGGGTATACCCCACTTTGTATCCTCATCTTCAGCCAGGACTTTATCCTCCTCACCCAAGGGTTCGAAGGTAGAGTTAAAATCCCCGCCTATTATTATGTAAGTGGGGTCTGGTAGCTGTTCAATATTGTTCTCGAGGCACGATAGGGTCTCTGATGATTTACCCCTGGCTACTCCCCTTGAATACAAGTTAAACAGGGCTAGTTGATGACCATTTTGCCAGGTAATATCAAGTGCCAAAATATCGTTAGAGGGTATAGGCCTTTGCTTAACCGAACAATTCAAGGTTTGGCGTACCCAAATTAACAGGCCCCCCGAGGGACGTCCCACTCTATTGCTTATTGCCGGGACAAAGAAATTTAGATACCCTTGCCTGAAAATTGGTATAGGCGACCATGTTTCTTGGAACATAATGATATCATACTGGTTAATAAAATCGACCCAATCGGGAATATTTAACTTATTAGCAATTCCAGCTATGTTCCATGAAATGATTGATAATTTCGGTTTAGCCTGCTGGGAGTACGTCTGTACAATATCAGGAATAATTAATGTTTCTGCAGGATCTACTCCTAGTATTGTATTTTTATTCAATCTCGATGACAACTCAACTTCCTCCAATGATTTTTCCTGTTCCACCTGGGCTCTATTTTGTTCTTCCGAGCAGGAAGTACAAAATTCATCTAGGGCTGGTATAGATTCGTCTAACATGGAAATCTTAACATGACCTTGGCCCAACCACATATTCAGGGTAACAGGAGAGACACATGCGAGTCAATCACACTCATTTAAATCCGTTAACACAGAATATTGATTATCCAAGCTTAGCCCCCACTCACATGCTGGGTTAGTTCTAGCCCTTCTATTTCCCACTACTGTCCATTTAGTTCTTAATATACTCGGCTTTGCTACTAGACCTCTTCTACTATAGAAGAAATCCAGTGTCAGTGGAACTATTTCAGCTGTCCTACGTTGTGGAGGGAGAATGTTCCGTAGGACATCGGGCAGAACATCGGGGCCCTTAAAGTTCAGGACCACACAATCCCCTTGGAATTTCTTTGGCTTAGTACCTATCCACCTAACTCTTCTTGCTGTAAGCAGATCGTCTGATAGTTTTTCCTTTCCCCAGGGGGATATATGCATGTTACTACTCAACCACTGGAGAGCCTTGTTTCTTAGGGAATCAGGAGACTCGATCTGACCAGTTTTCAGCAAGGGTGTGTTTGCTAGTACTAAGATAAGGGGCGAGGCTTCAACAATTAATTCAACTGGGGCAGATTCTGGGTTTAAGGTCTCGGGAATGCTGTTGCCCGCTAATTGGGCTATCTCAGAAACTAGGGTCATATCAGAGGTATTATCATTCCTAAGGCTAGCTTGTTGGACATGATCTGAAGAGGCTTGTAGGCCAGTATTCATGGTCACCCCTAGTGATTTTCCCACAATCTCCATTTGTTCAATTTTTGAAACAACTAGATTTGGTATTTCACCCACCCCCTCGTTGGTTTTCCTTAACAGGGACTCTAGCTTGTTGACCTTGGTAACTAATTGGTCAACCTTTGATATGAGGGGTTTCATTAAACCTAGTAGTTTAGACTCTAGTGTACCCATGAGCTTAATTAAAAGGGTGTCCTCCCCTTCTTCATTTTCATACTCTTCCTCCCTTATCCCATCCTCTTTCTTTCTCTTTGCTCGTCTGGGGGGGGTTACGGGTTTGTTTTTAGAAGAGCGTAAGCCACCTCTTCTAGGTGGCGCCTTAGTGATCCCTTTTTTTGCTCTTGGAGCGGGGACCGGTGTTGGGGGGGTATTGGTTTCTATAGCTGGCTCCTCAATTGTTACAGATTTATCTTGGTCTTCTAAGTTGATCATATCTGTAAAGGGGTCAAGTTGATGGTCCGTAGAGGTCATTGAACCATTAATTTCTAAGTGCTCAATTGGGTCTTCACTAGGGTCGGTGGCAATAAGATCATCAGTCACAGGCTGAGACACCCCTGATTGGTTAATTTGGGCACAAGGTGGCGAATCCCCCATACCTAGGGAGGACCTCCGATTATTATTAATTTTTGTCACTACCTGAACTAAGTAATTATGCATGGTATTAGCCGGAGTGACAGGCGTTTTTTGTTTGGACATAATGAACAAACAGTGATTAACAACAAGGCCCTTGCAATAAATAACAAACTATGGACCTGTTACACAATAGATGTAGAAGTGTTTTACCTTGCCACTATTCAATTTAGAGGATGGAAGCAAGAGGGGTGGCCCAGTCCAGTCTCTCACTGTCTAGAACGGGCTAAAACGGGCCCGCCCTTGGCCCGGGCTTCGCCCGGCGTCCCGCTCGCGTCCCGCGTTGCGGGTGGACCCGACTTTTAAGGCGCCTCCTGGCGCTGGATGGTGACGCGCACAGCGTGCGCTGAAGCCGGTCCCCCTGGGGTACCGAGACCGCTCTGCTGCCACTGATGTCTCCTGGCGCGGCGGTAGCTCGGTGTGGAGCGCGTTTCCCTCCTGTCAATTGCAGAAATGGCGTGGAGTCACCAGGTAGGTCAGGGTGAGGCAGGAACACAGAATAGACGGGTGGACCCGACTTTTAAGGCGCCTCCTGGCGCTGGATGGTGACGCGCACAGCGTGCGCTGAAGCCGGTCCCCCTGGGGTACCGAGACCGCTCTGCTGCCACTGATGTCTCCTGGCGCGGCGGTAGCTCGGTGTGGAGCGCGTTTCCCTCCTGTCAATTGCAGAAATGGCGTGGAGTCACCAGGTAGGTCAGGGTGAGGCAGGAAGGTATATATAGTTAGGATTTTTTCCCTATGGGATTTTTGAAAATTCTATGTCTAATAACTTTGGCGTTTGTGGACGGAATCGGCTGAAATTTTCAGGAAAATGGCACATTTTGTTTCTGAGCAGCCCTTGAAAATTTGGGGGGGTTTCGTCAAGGGGGGGCCGAGAAAAAAGGGGGGTCCCAAAACGCGTTTTTCCCATGTTAATTTCCATAGGGCGGTTGGCCTCACTTTTAGCTCGAACGGCTGAATGGATTTCCACGAAACTTTGCAAAATTGTAGGGACTGTTAGCCCGATGTGCCTTTGCTAGGTCTCAATATATGTGCTTCAGTGGATTTTGAGAAATTAACGTTTAAATCAAGATATATATCTGTAACAGCGCTCCGGGCAGCTATCCGGTTAGCGAACTTTTCGCGTATCGGAACTTTGCAATGCGAAGCTGATTGGCCCTCCGGTGTCTGTCAACATTCTAAACAGTCCGGAGCGGCCACCATCTTTTCTCTCGGTAGGATCGAGAGAGAAGAAGAGGTGAAAAACGAAGGGGGAATTTAATGAAAGGGGGCAAGGTATACCTCTCTTGACCCCCTAGGAATGATGTTGGGGTTATTAAAGGGTCTCGTGGGGAAAATAAAAAAAATATATTTTTCACGGTAGAAGCGCTTCCCGAGCCGCGAACTGGGCCGCAAACTGGTAGCGAAACGGGAATTCGCCATTTTGTGTTTCGTTTTAATTAAATTACTAGGTATAAGGGGGTGCGGGAGACGTATCCTGACCCCTTATGTTTTCCGAATATGTTGATACATGTCTTCCAGCGGCTGTGCGTGAGCTTTTTTTTTTTTTTTGCTGCGTGACGTCTGTTAACGTTCGATTCGATGGAAATCAGGAAGTGTTGACCGCCAATTTGTCACTGCGATAAAATATTTTGTTATAAATGAATCCTTATTGATAAACATTGTCTGCGCTATCTTGCCTTTTTTGTCCAATGCCAGAATTTTGTCGTGCACGGCAGCCATTTTAGATGCCTTGACCAGGCCCACTCTCTGCCCGCCGTCGATTCTCAGCACGGCTCCGCACCCTTGCAAGCATCTCCCCCACGCACTGGTCACCCCCGCTCTCTCTCTCATGCATGGGCCATATACTTCCCCCCATCTGCGCTGCTCTTCTCTGAGAATCACACCCTGTGCCCGCCCGACACCTCCCTTTCACCCTATTCACTACCGCACCCTCTGACACTCCTCTTCCTCTGTGTCCGATTGTCCAGGCCGGACCCAGGCTATCACCTAGCCCTGCGGATGTAGTTTATGGCCCCAGTTGTAGAGAATGCAGACATGCCAACCCTCCCGATTCAGGCGAGAGACTACTGATTTCAGTGCTAGTCTTTCGCCTCCCGATTCCTGCAAGGAAAAATCCGGGGGCATATTACCAACAACTAGCGATAATTTTTGTCTCTAACTTGTTTAGAGACAAAAATTATCGCCGCACATCGGCGAATTTTATCGCACATAAACCTTGCTATTAGCAAGGTTTATCGCAAATGCGATAAAAAACGGCCGCAATGCATGAATATCGCTGAAAAGTCAGCGATATTCATGTATTATCGAGCAAATGCTCTTAGCCATGTTATCCACCTCCCATTGGATAACATGGCTAAGAACTGCTCAGGTCAGGTGTTAGCTTTTGGAGATATTCGCGCTTAGCGCGAATATCTCCAAAAGTTGGTAATAGGAGATAGCGATGGTTAGGGACTGTTTCCAGTCGCTAACATCTTGGCACGCCCACTTTGCATGTCATTAGTGATAAATATCACTGACATGCAAAGCGGGGCCCAAGATGGTCGCTATCTCCTTTTAGCTGTCACTAACTGGTGGTAGCGACAGCTTGGTAATAGGGAGATAATTTTATCTCTTTTTTTTTGGCTTTTAAAGCCAAAAAAGCGGAGATAAACCCCCTTGATAATATGCCCCACGATTCCTCAGGAGTTTCAGTTGACAAGGCTTGGTATTGTGTTACGTGGTAATTCTTCCAGGAAACGTCAGAGGGTCGATGCAGGGGTTCTAGAAGGGGTGATAAACCATTTAAGCCTCATGAACAAGCGCATGCTCTTTTAAAGATTTGTGAAGTACTCGGGGCGGCGGTGTGTGTGTGCCCTCTTTCAGGAGCGGGCGGGGGGGCACTGCCAGCAACTTGCCAGGCCAGGCAGTGTTGAACACGTGCATCACCCTTTCTCTGCCTGCTATTGCGCTCCATGCTTCGGAAAGGTAAGAAAAAGAACGTGCATTTGAGTTTGAAATGTCCGATCCTGTAGCAGTACACTTGCAAAGCCCACACATGACAATAACCGGATTCAAGGCCCCATTCACCCGATTTTTTAAAAATATATAGCACTCCAACAAAGTTGGATTTTAAAACTTTATTAACTTTTAAATATAAGGAACGGAACAAAAACTGTAAATATATTTTAAAAAATTTTGAAATTAACCAGAACTATAACGATAAGAACAACAACAACAATAATATAACTTTTATTCCTAAATTACGCAAATATTTAGCTAATCTGCTAAAGGGTTGAGTCGCCAATTCTTTACAATAATCAATAATGAAAAATCAACATCAATAGGGTTGTCCGTTTTCTCGATGCAGCACTATAGTGCAACATACACAGCACCTGGGGTGTCAAGAGTGAACAGGTCCTACCTGCTTAACCAATGACTGAAAAATGCTATATTAAACACTTACTATGTATAATACTTGTGTTCACAATAGTTTTACTTTATAAAACAGAACAAAAGATGTCCCCTGTAAGTAAACCCATATTAGAACATTGGAATGTTGGGAGCTCCATTGAAAACAATGGAGTGCTCTGGGCTTATAATAGCTGGTATAAGCCTGGAGCTCCAACATTCCAATGTTTCTTTGTTCACAGCTCTGGCTGTGAACAAAGGCTTCAGGGAACCTGGGGGGATTCCAATCTCCTCACGCTCCCAAAAGGCTTTGTTTTTTTTGTTAGAACATTCTGTCCTCTAGTGACAGAATGTTCTAATAGCCTTATAGCCCTTCGTAGATGGGCTATACCGCTATTAAAGTCTCTCTCCCTTGTTAAAGGCCCTCGCCTTCGGCTCGGGGCCTTTAACGCTGGAGAGGGCCTTTAATAGCTGGTATAGCCCTCTACGGCAGGCTATAAGGCTATATTAGCTGTTTCAGTTATTGAACATCCTACGGTTTTATGACATGGGGAACAGTGGTGATATCCTGGGTGGGTGATGGAAAAACATCTACAAAGAAAACTATTACTATAACGATAACAACAACAATAATATAACTTTATTAACTTTTAAATATAACGAACGCAACAAAAACTGTAAATATATTTAACCATTTTTTGAAATTAACCAGAACTATAACGATAACAACAACAACAACAATAATATAACTTTTATGCCTAAATTACGCAAACATTTAGCTAATTTGCTAAAGGGGGGAGTCGCCATTTCTTTACAATAATCAATAATGAAAAATGCACATCAATAGGGTTGTCCGTTTTGTCGATGCAGCACTATAGTGCAACATACACAGCACCTGGGGTGTCAAGAGTGAACAGGTCTTTCTTTGTTCCTTAAGATGTTATCTGTGTCAACCTCTTCCGAGAATGTTGATGCGTTAGGATTTCCTTGTGTTTCTTAATAGCATTGGTGTCTGCACACTTCTTTGTCAATTCTGTGAACATGATAACTGTTTCATAAACAGACGATATCTTTGTTTAGTCATTAGTGTTAAGTGTGTCTGAAACTACAGTGCCCTTCTGTTTTTTTTTCTTCAGGCTCTACAGAGTTTTGTGTGTTGTTCTTTTGAGCGACAATTATTCCAGAGGTTTCAGGTTTACTTGTTTTGTCCTGCAGTGAGTTAACAGCTTTAGAGACTTCATGTTTATTTGCTATGTCCTGCTGTTCGTCAACTGCTTCAGAGACGTCAGCCTCATTTGTTATGTTTGACTAGATCGTGGACCTGCCCGGCCGCGCCCAAAATGGTGCCGGTGTAAATGGGACTCGTAACTGCTTGTTGTGTACTGGTTGCCCAACCTTGATATCACGAGATACATATGCAGTTTTGAAGCACATGGCGGAGGCTTGTCTGCTGTAGTGGGGCGCCCCTTTATCGTTTCAGTCGCCATTCCGCCCGCTTTTGGTACACTGTGCCTTTTCCGCCATTCAGCTGTTTAGCGCCCGCTCTTACGGCTACAGCGTCTCGCTCACCATGTAGTTGAGTTGCTCCCACTCTTGCGGTGCAGCGATAGGCGGCTTCCACAGGACTCTTAAAATGTTGGCCGGCTCTTCGGATTTGGGCCTGGTCCAGTAAAATGGCCCTGGGACACCTTGGAACTCGGACGCTTGTCTGCCAGGGCTTGGGTTCCATTCTCGAAAGCGTCCCCTCAGCCTTGAAGATTGTACAAAAGTCTTGGGGGCCGTCGACTCCCGCAGGCTTCCGGTGGGGAGCGGCTGCCATGATTGCTTGCGGAATGGCCACGACGGAGCTACGAGATGGTGGTGCTCTCATGGTGACGCCAGCTTCAGTCTGAAACATCCAGAAACAAGGTGGGGCTTTCATCGTTTGGGAAAAAAAATGTTTTAATCCAATGAAAAGTGTTATTTCTAGGTCACATGACCTAGTCTTACATCATTAGGAAAACAAAAGTAAAATGAACCAATGAAAAGTTTTATTAACAAGTCACATGACCTATTATGCTTACGTTACGCGCTGCGCGGCGCGCTCTGGATCGTTTCCGGGAAGCTGCGCCTTGCGCACCGGAGCACTTCCGGGTGCGCTAACGCGTCGCGTCATATGACGCATTACGCGACAATGCAGGTCCAGAATATAGTCAAAATGTCTCCACCAACCAGCGGTCGGAATACAACCGCTTTCAGCAGTCCAAAAAGTTCGGTTAAATCTTAAGAACGGGAGCAACTCAACTACATGGTGAGCGAGACGCTGTAGTCGCAAGAGCGGGCGGTAAACAGCTGAATGGCGGAAGAGGCACAGGGTACCAAATGCTGGCGGAATGGCAACTAAAACGGTAAAGAGGCGCCCCACGACAGCGTATCTTCAGGTCAAACGGATTGTGGGACAAGGTCCAGAATGGAAGAGTCATTAAAAGGGAAAAAATTCCGCCGGACCCCGGGAGCCGGCCGCCCATGTCGGGGGCGATCTCAGGCCACACCAGGGCAACACGACTTGGGGAGGGGGCAGGAGCCAAGCGCCCCCTCTCAGTCCGCGCCATCTCACCGCCCCTCGGGGGCCTCCGTCAAGCGGTTTAGGGAGGCACCGTATCACATTGTTTTCCAATGCAGTCAGGTCCACAAATGGACCCCACTTACTTTGAATAGTGAAGCTGCAGCAGGTGCAAATAAGGTTTAAACAGTGTTACAAGAGCTGCTTAGAACTCTGAAGTATGGCACTCAACAACCAGGACTTATGCCATTTGTGTAAGGCAGTGATATGGAAGCAACTCAGGGACAAAAAGCATGAACGAACATTCACGTATGAAAATCTTATTTGGGGAAGGTGTAGAATCCAAACGCCCCCTCCCAGTTCGCGCCACTACACCGTATGTGGAAAATCTGAAGCCATCGTTCTACAAACTCTCAACGCTTGCTATCAGTGTATGAGTTTCATGCTCGATCGATTGAGCTAGCCGGATCGGGCAATAAAAAGTATAAAATAGTTATGTAAATAGTTATTTAATAAAATGTTTTACCCTGTTTCTTTGCTGGTGTGTTGTCTATATTTATAATATTTGCATAGGGTTTGTCGTTATTTTGGGCGGGGTGGGTGGGGAGTCGAGCTGTCTTGCAGCCCTCATGGTGTGGAGCTCAGTTCATTTCACTATTTTCGTATTTCTCATGAAGGGTTGTTCCTAATGTTTGTATTTTACCGAGGTCAAAAAGAGATCGAATTAGTGGTCTACTGATTTTGCTCGATTACTTTTATTTTTTTACACGATTTTTCACTATCTGCAAACACTAAACAGAGTATTGCGACTTTGTGCTTGTTTGTAAATAGAGAATGATCCAAAGAGAACCAATTCTAAAACAGTAAATGCTTGGATAACAATCAATCAAATGGAGAGACAAGCAGGTACGACGGATTACAACGGGGGTAAAGGTCTGCGTTAACTACCGTTCACTATCTGCAAAGAGAGAGTACTACTAAGAGAAAAGAGGGGAGGGGAGGGGGGGGGGCAGCGTTCAAAGCACATCAGCGTGCATAAACACGAAAAAGTTTTTACCTATCACGTACTTGACATTTGACAGCTTTTGATATTTGCTATTAAAAAACCATTGAAATTCACAGAAAAAACCATAGGTTATAGTCGATATATAGTTAGGAATTTGCATTTACAAAACCTTGAAAATTCAATGAAAAAACCA
This sequence comes from Lissotriton vulgaris, assembly GCF_964263255.1. NCBI lineage: Eukaryota > Metazoa > Chordata > Amphibia > Caudata > Salamandridae > Lissotriton > Lissotriton vulgaris. The sequence goes on along the minus strand of NW_028253932.1, from coordinate 97,551 downwards.
TTGGTTTTAGGCCATATATAGTTAGGGATTTGCATTTACAAAACCTTATTTTACTCGCATAAAACCATTGAAATTCCATATATAGTTAGATGCGCTAACTATATATCGCGCACCCGCAATCCACTGCTGATGATGTCACATATTACATCATTCATGACATGGTCAGTGACATCACTGATGACATCTCAAATGACATCACTGATGACATCTCAAATGACATCACTGATGACATCACTGATGACATCTCATTTGACATTACTGATCACATCACTGATGATATCATTCATGTGATAATACGATGAACCTCTTCAGACTCTAATATAACCTTAGATACAATCAGTGTAAACAGACAGTCACAGACTGTCACTCATCCATGGAGTTACTCACACACCTAGTCAGTTATGCAAAAAATCAATCACACCTCCATTTTCTCAACTATACAGTTATACACACCTTACTAATTCAAACATATACTAACACATATTTACTCTCTTATACAATCCCTGATACTTATTCACAATGATCCATACAGCCACTCACACATTCACTGGCTCTTATGTACAGTTATTTATATATGTCAACTCTCACATGTACTGTGTTTTACATATGTACTTACTTTGACATGTAGCACTGAGATATCCATTCACTCACTAATACTCTCATGCACAGTCAACCGCCCATACAGCTGTTTCCACATGCACTTTTGAACCCATACATATAGTGAATCAACTACTCACACATCTATGTACAGAGTCACACACCTCCCAGCCACCCATACACACACAGTCAGTTTCCCATACAAATACTTGGACAACCAATGAATAACCCATACAGTTACTCATATAGCTACTGATCAACATATGCAGCAGTTTGTAGAACAACAGATATAATGATGCACAAATTAAAACCCAGTCACTAACCCATGCACTTAGTGAGACACATTTAATCACTCACTCATACAGTCAGTCATGCACCTACTAAATCCTTCATCCAGACACTTATACATCCACTCATTCTTCAATATGTAAGACATATTTTAACTTTACAGAAACATACAGTCACTGGATGTTGTCATCAGTGATGTCATCAGTGATGTCATTTGAGATGTCATCAGTGATGTCATCAGTGATGTCACTGACCATGTCATGAATGATGTAATATGTGACATCATCAGCAGTGGATTGCGGGTGCGCGATATATAGTTAGCGCATCTAACTATATATGGAATTTCAATGGTTTTATGCGAGTAAAATAAGGTTTTGTAAATGCAAATCCCTAACTATATATGGCCTAAAACCAATGGTTTTTTCATTGAATATATATATATATATATATATATATATATATATATATATATATATATATATATATATATATATATATACATATATACATCACAAACAAGAATTCCCAACATGGAGAGCCACGCACAAGTGAAGATAGATCTTTTATTCAGCGGGGCAGCCTTGCTCAACAGTCTAGGAATAATTTACTATTCCCACTCATCAAGTGCAACAGTAGGGAAAGTGTTGGATAGCAGAGGGGAAAAATTTACTATTCCCACTCCATCAAGTGCAACAGTAGGGAAAGTGTTGGATAGCATAGGGGATAAAATTACTTTTCCCACTCCAACAATTGCAACAGTAGAGAAAGTGTTAGATAGTGGAGGGAATACAATTAGTATTCCCACTCCAGAAAATGTAACTATACAAAAGTGTTAGATAACGGAGGGGATGCAATTACTATTCCCACTCCAGGGAGTGCAAGAGTAGGGAAAGTGCTGGATAGCGTAGGGAATACAATTACTATGCCCACTCCAGGGAGTGCAATAGTTGGCAAAGTGTTGGATAGCGGAAGGGAATCATTTACTATTCCCAATCCAGCGGGTGCAACAGTAGTGAAAGTGTTGGATAGCGGAGGGTAATAATTTACTATTCCCACTCCACAGAGTACAACAGTAGGGAAAGTGTTGGTTAGCATAGGGGATAAAATAACTATTCCCACTCCAACGAGTGCAACAGTAGAGAAAGTGTTGGATAGTGGAGGGGATGTACTATTCCCACGTCAGCAAAATAATAAACATTAATTAACAAATACTTAAATAATACAAAATTATTTACCTCCCACCAAATCCCCCAATAAATGCCACCACCAATATTGTAAAACATGACGCAATTAACATAATTGCTTAACAATTAATTAACTAATAATAATAAAAAAGCAAATTAAATACAATAAGTAATACATTTATTCACACTATTAAGGCTATAAAATTGCAATGACTAATATTATATAGAAAGATATTATTTTTTAATTAGTTCCCACACTACTTTACCTATAAATACCAATCAGATAGGCTTCCGCCCTGAACCATGGGACAGAAACAACTCTGTTTGCAGTTGTGGAGGAATCCAGATCCTTGATCAGGGAGGTGCAGTGGCAGACATTTTGCTGGACCTGAGCTCCACATTCGATACTGTCAATCACAACATCTTATCTGACACACTTAGAATGGCGGGAGTCTCAGGCCAGGTTTTGGCATGGATCAAGTACTACCAGAAGGATACAGTATTTAAGCAGTTCGAGGGGAACTGCACCTCCAAATGCCTGCCACTTCGGTGCAGAGTCCCGCAGGGCTTGTCATTGAGTTCTACTCTATTTAATGTTTACCTTAAACCTCTAGCCAAGCTAATCCTGCTATATGGGATCCAAATTGTCACCTATGCAGATGACACACAATTGGTAGTAGTGCTAAAACATCCAAAGAATATACCAATCAATCTGTAATGCTGTCTGGAAGCTGTGGTTATGTGGATGGACCGCTCCTGTCTCAAACTTAAAAACCAAGGTAATGATCCTGGGTAACCACCCCAACAATTCAGCCGAAGCAGCTGGACTAAGTTGGCCAAAATGTCTTGGTTTACCACGAACCCCAAAAGACCAGATCAAAAGTTTGGGAGGATGGCTAGACGAATCTTTTAATTTTAAAAGCCAAGCAATAAAGTTAGCTGCATCCTGTATTATCAGAATGCTGCGGAAAATCCTCCCACTCCTTCCTGATCCGGCACAAAGAGTTATAGTCCAGGCATTTGTTCTCTCCCGGCTGGATTATGGGAATTCTCTGTACCTAGGCACCACAAAGGCCACCATAAGGAAACTACAGGTTGTGCAGAACTGCACAGCCAGGCTGCTTCATTACAACCCATATCCACAATCAGTCAAGCCGATAAAAAAAACTCCACTGGCTGTCAATAAATGAAAGGATCAAGTTAAAGGCATTATGTATAGCTCACAAAACACCCTGGAAGATAGGGACGAAGATAAACAACCCATTGATGGCTTTTTACCACCCCACATGATGTCTCAGGTCCGCTAACCAGTTTCTGACAGTGGTACCAAGAATTAAGAGAGCACGATCAGGGGGCCGCACCTTTTCATATAATGATGCCAAACTGGGGAATACGCTCCCTGTTCAGCTTTGCTTAACCACCCATCATCTTTCCTTCCTGAGGCAGCTGAAGACTTGGCTCTTCCAGAGTTTGCTATGATATGACAATCTTTCTGTTCTCTGTTACTGATAGCGCGGGGATGCCTAAGGGTAGCCAAGCACGTAACAAATAATCATTAATAATAATAATAACCACTCCTAAAACAATTACACAATGTCCATATTTACAAATTTGTTATCAATAATTAATAACCAATTAATTATTATTAAATTATTTAACACGATTAACAATATAAAATATTAAATACACAAATATCAACTAAAACAAATTATTAATTAATTATCTATAATTAAATTACTTCCCACCCTACTCCCTAATAAACCCACAACCCACTCCTAAAAAAATAAGACCATTAGCATATTTACCAATGAATAATTAATAATTAATATACAATTATTAGCTAATTAATAACACATTAATTAACACAATTAACAATATACATTATTAAATACAAAGATAATAATTAATAAAAATTATGAATTCATTATTATGATTACATTACTTTCCACCCTTTTCCCCTACAAACCCACAACCCGCTACAGAACTAAAACACAATATTTTACTGTTATAGAACTAATAACTACTACAAATTATTAATAAATATATTACAATTACCCTATTCCTCTATAAACCCACAACCCACTACAGAACTAAAATACACAAAAAATACTTAACATACAATGAATTACTTCTAAAAATGTCAATACATTAGAAAAATAAACTATACTTTTAACATATCTACTAAAATACAGAACACCAAAATAAATTCTGATATTATTGACAATGATATTTTAACTAACGATATGACTAACTTCGATATTAACGAAAAACAATATCCCTATTCTGGTTGATGATATTCTTGTAGGTCGATATTGTGTCACATCGATATTTAATATCAATATTTACACATCGATATTATGTCTCTGTACCGCACCCAATAACTCCATGAAGTCGGTGATAAAAAAACAATATTCATTTAACAAAAAAAAAAAACAATATTCATAAGTGCCAACAATCCTTGGCCTCAGAATCTAGAGCTAGCAATGGAAAGCCTGCAACTAGCAGTGGGAAATTGGGATAGAAACATGATCAGTTATCCCTTCAGCAAAACTGCAATATGGAAACAATTGTACGCCTGCTCCCATGAATTGGGCATGAAAGCCCTGTCAACCACAGCTCCACATGAATCTTTAATAGTCCCCCAACTTAAAACTCATGCCTAACACCATCTTCACCAGGCAGTGGGTAAATATGCACTATGTCTAATTTTAGCCGCACGACTAGTTTTACTCCCACTCAGGGAAATGAAGGAACAGGATCAACATAGGGTCATACCAGCTAAATAGTCTACCTTCCGAGATAAACAGGGTGTGACAGAGAGGCGTGTCTTAATGGAATCATCCAACTTTGAAAGTCTCTAGATCAGGACAGTTGCATGGTTTTACCAGGATCACCATACTGCAACCTAGCTGTCTGTTGCATTCCAGTAGGCCAGCTAAATCCTAATGCATCCAATTTTGCACCGTACTGCATAACCACTCTAACATCCAGTTTTTAGCTGCTTGTAATGTATTAGATCCATATTATTTTTATGATTTTTTTAAAGTATATTTATTAAGTCCTTTGTGCGGAAAGTTTGAAAAATGTATTGCCTTTTTGCAATGTTTTCAAGTAATCACAAAATAAAATTGTCATTGTCATTATCAGTAGGGGTGGGCGGAATTTGCGAAATTGACTTTCGCAAACTATCGTGAAATTGCGCAAAATCTCCACGAGCATGCACAACTTTCGCAAAGATGCGGAGACTGCTTTTCCCGGCCGTTCGCAATGTGTTTTTGCGTGCTCACAGGAATATGTACCTCTAACATGCTCATGCCGTTGCTAATGGGCGCGGCCATCTTGCTTGTGATGCTTATTTCCTCTTCTGGGTCAAATGACGTGTTCGTGGTTGCAAACTCACGCGGGATAGCGCGACTGGTTACCAACAATCCAACATCTCGTGGCGGACGCGAACGGATGGGAAAACTCATCGGCGAACGCAGGGACCCGGTAAGTCACTACCGCGCACGCAAGAACGCATTTTTAAAGCGCAAACAAGAAAAAACGTCCTTTTCGCAGCTGATTGCAAAAGTTTTGACATTTACGTGCTCTCCGCGGAACGCAAAAATGTCAAAATATCGCAAACTCCACAAGCGTAACGAAATGTACCGCCTCGGCCTAATTGTCAGTTCCATCTTATCAGGGCCACTATCAGCCAGTCCTAGCTTTTTCGATTTAGTGGTGTGTAGTTTTGAGTTTGGCATTGGTATGATCCTATAGTTCCCAGGTAACTATTCTTTTTTCTTTTATGTGAGAAATGCTTCTTTCATGTATCTCCGTGCCTGCTCCAATCTTGGAATAACAGAGGCTGATTAGATACTCACAACATTATATGCTTTTGGGCAGTTGATGATGGTGACCACATTGTGACGACTAAATCCACTGACTCTCCCTAAGCAACATCCAAAAAGCTTCCTAGCAGCCACAAGCATCGTTACATCTCCAGCCACTTAAGACTTTCTTTAGCCAACTTGAATCACTATTTTGAAATTAGTTTTTTGTTTTTCCAATTTAGCTGAACGCATAACAATCACAGAAATGTAATGTGGTGCTACATAAAAACCCAGTACTATCAGAAGATGTCACACATCACAAAGGGCCACTTGGCAGCAATGTTGAAATGTCACATACCAGTTGTCCTATGGGTACACAATATATGGCGATGGCTGCACTTGTTTTTTTGTGCAGCATCACCTCCCCTTAACCCTAGCAGCAGGAACAGGCAGGCATCTGGGTACGGGATCCGGGAGCGTCACCAGTGGTGGGCAAGGGTGTGTCAGTCAGTGTTTCACTGCTCTGATGTCTGGCGCACCCATAACCATCTGCCACACCGGTGGTCCGACATCCTGGACCAAGAGCAGAACCTGCTGGACCTTCTAGGTGCTGAGGTGACGGGGCTTGGTCAGTAGCTAATTAATATTACTATTGTGTGTTCTATGTAATTACAAATATTATATTTTTGCCAAATAGCAAGAATGCTGCTGTTTACATGCAAGTAAGGTAAGTTGAGAAATATTATATTATGTGATTTTTATTTTTTTCTAGACAGATGCTCCATGCTACAATTCTTACTTGTTTGCAACTTTGCGCTCGCTTGATTATGTAAGAGAGGTTAGAGAACTACAGTTAGGTAATGCAGACTATAGAGACTCATTTCCTTTGTCCTGTCACTAAGATAGTGGTAGTTAGTTTGTTAGCTAGTTGGTAATTTAGATGCCTGTGTGACGCGTTCTCTCACGTGACTTCAGTCCTTGACTCCTTAGTCATTAGTAGAACCTTTGTAGTTTGTATAGTGAGTGAATATAGCAACATACCAATTTGGTGTATGCAATATGCATGCATCCATCTATGCATTTGAAAAGAAGACGTCAGGGGCAGATTTACAAGCCTCTTGCACTGGAAGTACTTCACTATTTGTGAAGCACTGGCAGCGCATTTCTTTATCTCTTATTTACAAGGACACAAAAAGCCACCCTGCGTGGCTTTTCTTGTCCTTGTAATTATTGCCCCTTTACACACAGCATGTTGCGTGAAAAGGGAGTTCCATTGGTTTTGGTGTGGGTGTTCCCATGCAACACCCATGGAACCAGCCACATTTTCAGATTTACGAGAAATTGTAAACCTGGAAATGCGTCACGCCACCCTAAGGGAGAAGTAGCCAGGCACAACAAAGAGAAATGTTTTCATTTCTCCCCGTTCTTTCCTCTTTCAATGCGTGCTGCATTCTACAGTACACATTGAAAGAGGAAAATGCCTGTAGTGATTTTGTGCAGGAAGATGCCCCTTCCTGCACAAAAATAATCTCCCCATGGCACAGGCATCCTTGCACCATGGTGCAAGGGTGCCTGCGCAGGCGCATGGCAGCTGTTTGTGCGCCAGCGCAGGGGAGAGCACAAGAATGCAACACATCATTGTAGATATGTTACATTCCTGTGCTCTGAAAGTGCTGCAGTGCGGCACAGCCAAAGTGCTTGCGGTGCAGTGCTGCAGCACTTTCTCATAGATCTGCCCCTCAGTGAATTGTCCCGTCAAAGGGGGTTGAGATGATTGTAAATGAGATTGGAACTTAGAAGCAAATATAATTTTTTTGCAATGCATTCCAAAGTCTTTGGAATAGGCGGGCTAAGTGGGTTTAAGATTCAGGAATCGGAATGGCACTGTGGAATAATAAAGATAGGACGGTCCGTGACCGCGATGCTAGTCTATTACTTTAGTCAATTTTGGATAGGTCAATGTTTTTGCAATTGCCGTTTCGAAACAAAAGATCTTTTTGGAGCGTTTTTTTAATATTTATTTAAAAAAAATCAATTTTAGTCACTTCAAAAATGTCTTACATGATCAGCATTCAGAGGCAAGAAGATGAGGTCTGCCGAGGTGTGTGCGGGAGCTGGAGGTGCCTCCCAGCAGGAGCACTCCTCTGCACATGGCTGTGCTGGCCCCAGTAAGTTCTCCTGTTATTAATATTAATATATATTTCACTAACCTTTACCACACCCTATTTAGAACTATTATTTCCGTTTCCTAATTTAATTTTTTTACAAGTTCTCTTCGATCTACCTATTTCTAAATTCTTGTTATCCCTGCATTAACTACCAACTTACTTATTACTCTTTCCAGTGTCTGTTTTTTTTACATCAAATTAAACTGCCCCTGACTCAGTGTTAGTCTGTCTGTACCTTCATTTTTTCTGGTTTTTCATGTCAGCTTTCTCTCTCCCCTTATATATTTTGTGGACGGCCTAGTGGTAGTATTGTTAGAATCAGAGAACCCATAGGTCCTTATTACTACTAGCACTAGTACTATTACTCTGCTATGCAGATTGCATGTCCAAGTAAGGAATTCTATGCCTTTTTGTTGAGATGAGAAGTTTTTCTTTTACTTTCTCATGCTCAATCAGTAATGATGGTCATGTTGGACACCCCAAAGTTGTGTATTTAACTTTTTCTCGTCTAGGCCTAGTACTATTATTAGCATCAGTTAATGGTGAACAACTGATTACTGTGCACCATGGCTGAAAGGAAGTATGAAGCAGACGGCACCATTATATTATCCAACCAAGAGAGACCTCATGTTCCATTGTCCGCCCAGTTGGCCACTCTTTTTCTTTTAAAAAAATCAGATTCAACAATTGCTCTTGCCACTGAGTCCAGTCCTTTGGGTTATCCTCTTCTTGACAGGCTTTTCAAAAATTACCACCAACCTGATATTTTATTATTTTTGATAGTACACAAGATTGGGAAGAACCGTCGCTCTCCAAAAGGTCAAAGAAAATGTACAATTTCTTCAGGGCGAAAAGTATACAGAGGTTGGGTGCTGAAGGTGATCACCTCCTGTTCCTAGGGTGATGAATTAAACACATAAGCTGGATGTCCTTCCGCTTGAAGCGCTAAACCTAAAGCACTCCTTCGACAAACGTGTTGCTTCGTTCCTTTGGATATCACTTTTCAGGCTGATACCCTGATTCACTGTATTGAGATATTCCCCTTGAAAAAGGGCAATTGCCAGAAATGCATTGGGGACACGCTCAGAATGCTGTGACTCAACAGTAGTATTGCTTACTTCTAGAGATGCTTTTTTCCTTTGTATTATACAAAGACTGATGACACAAACATATTGACATGAAGAAGTACCTGTCAATCATTTGGAAAATACATTTTGAATATTGGAAATTACAAAACTTTGTCTACATACCTTTTATGGCATCTTAAAAGTGTGAAATTGTTTTCTAGGCAGCAGTGTCGGGGCCAACGGAGAAGGTGACACCAGTCAGAACGGAGCTGACGCAGAGGCTGCATGGGGTGAGCCAGCAGCAATGGCGGGCGGTAGTAAGTCCTATTCCTTACTTATTGACAATACAATGGCTGCAAAGGAGTACACTGTACTATTGAGACTAAGTTGCTGTGAACAGTTAAAGAAGACACCCTTTACTTAGCATTAGCATTGGCGGGAGACAGTAACTAATAGCCTCTTCTATCTTCTACTCAGCAGAGAAAGTTTTATGAAGAAGACTAAGAGTCAGATGACCTTGAGGGGCTTATGGAAAAGGGAAAGAAGGATGGAAAGGAGGAAGGACGGATGACATGTAATATATGTGATATATAACACGCAGAGAAGGATGCGTGGGTGAAGGAAGGGGGCCCAGGATGCATGCAGGTGGCTGATAGAATGCATGGGTGGTTGAAGAATGGTTGAAAGGTGAGAGAAAGGAAGCCTAAATGCATGGATGAAAGGAATCCTCAGGGGTGTGATGGGTCAAACTCACAGGCAAGCAAGGACACATGGGTGGTGGATAAAGTATGAATGCATGTTGTTGGTAAAAGGTTTGTTGAGAGATTGAGAATGATAGCCATGTTTGGCTGGATGGATGCCTGGATGGTATTCAATACTCATAGTTGGAGACTGGATGAAGAGAATGGAAAAGATAATTAAATCATGCCAGATTAGCTAAGCCAAGGGTGAAGAATAAAAAATAATGCTAGATGAGGAATGCAATGATAAATGGATAAATCCCCGTGAAGAAAAAAATAAGGCTGGTGTTTTCCAAAGTTTTTTTATTTAAATGGAGGTTGTATTTCAATAATGCTCCCTTCACTCACAGTAATTTGGAAGCACAACACATACATTGTGTATGTACCCACCCATCATCAACAGCCTCCCTCTGACTCCGAGGCCAAATCAGGCTCCCTACCCACCATGTAATTTCGACTGTGTCAGCCATGGGTGGCTTATCAGCTGCATGGCTACAACAATCAAACAATAGTAGTACCTCATGTCATTGCATGATGGTGTGACATATACTATCATTCATATTAGTAATCATATCATCTGCCTTGTTGTAGTAGTCAGGGTGAAAGTGAAATTGGGCATTTGCCATTGATTTAACAGAGTCTGGCCAAAATAGAAAAACAGATAATTGTGTAGTATGGATGCCCCACCTGCAGAGAGTAGTAAAGTAACGTGACGTGAGTCTGTGACACAATTATGTCTGTCTAGGGTGCAAGCTGAGTGACCTGGCATGGCTACAATATTATTTTAGCTAAACAAGAGAGAAAAGAAGAATATTTGTCTACTCCATAGTGCCTAATGCCTGAAACTCTAATCACATCCAAATATTAGGGGCGGAGGACGTGAGGATACCACAAATGGTATGTACTGCTAGTGCTATTGGACTACTATAGTTTTATGTGCATAAGTTTGTGTTACTGTTTTGCGAATAGTATTGGTTACAATTGTCTTTTTTCCTTTCTTGATATAGCTCTCCTTCCCAACCCTACAGGCAGGAGTTAGCAGTCAGGATCCAGCAACAGAAGCTGGAGGCCATCACGGATGAATATTGGTGGCTGGTGGCTCTGGTAGAGGAGGAGGAGACAGGAGCAGCAGCCACTAATGCCCCAGGCCCCAGCCAGGCCCCCCAGTGCCTCCGGTGGTACAGCTACATGTTCTGGCAGCCACCCACTTCAATTTAAACACTGCTGCCCACCCCTGTTGTTCCTGCAAAAAGAAATCAGTGCTGCATGCTCCTCTGGATGGCGGGCCTAGAGGCCAGCGTGGAGGAGCGATTCTATGCCCTATGGCGCAAGATCTGGCAATCCCACCACTAGACCTCAGTATTCACCCTTGCCACTTATTTAATCTTTTTTTTGGGGGGGTGGGATCTGTTGGGGGGAGGGTGGGAATGTAGGATATGGGGTTCTGTTTTTGTGGACATTTGCTTTTATGGACAATTTTTGGGGACATGCTTTATGGACATTCATTGGGGTTAGGGAGAGGGGTGTGTCAGGCGCTGTGGGTTTCCTTCTAGTTTATATTTGTTAGGGGAATACATTGTTTCTAGTTTTACATATGATGTAAAACTTTTTTGGGGGGTTACTCTTACTTCGCACTGCTTTCTTTGCTGCAGGACCGCAGCCAGTTTTTGAAATCTGCTGATAGTGTAACACACCAACAGATAGATGCAGTACCCTCACTTTTCCTACTACTCTCTGTCTCTCCTTCTAGTCCATGCAGTCTGCAACTAAAATCCCTATGGACTCGGATGCGGTATGGGTGTGTGAATTAATTAATTTCCACAGTATATACATTATTGCATCCTCCAAACTTCCTCTATTAACTGTAATTGATTATTAGGCGAAGTGATGGCTGCATGGTGATGGTTTGGTTTCCCAAAGTGTCATGGTGGTGGTAGATGGTAGTATTAGAGACAGTAAGAGTTGTAAAAAAAGAAAATGAAAAAGAAATCTGAGGTAGACTAGAGAGCGACTAGTAGAAGTACAATACGAAAGAAGACTGCCAAACGAGAAACCATAATAAGCAATAAAACAAGTAAAATGAAACAGAATGGTGGGCTATCCTAGTAAAAGTTACAAACTAAAGTTGACTCGAGCTATGAACGTTTGAAGTGGACAGGCGAAACCTTAGTGCTGGAAGGATGATGATGCTGGCAATTATGATGGATAATGATCCTCTGAAATAAAATGTAATATTGAATACTGGCTGTGCATGGGTGGGCAATCTAATATATGGCAGTGTGGGCTACAGTTAGTTATACTTAGAGCAGAACTCAAGATCCTCGCCCTGCCAGCACTTGAGTTGGTGTTGCTTTTACCACATCCGCTCCATCAAGTGTGTGAACAATTAATGGTGTACAGTTATGTTAGTCACACCCATAAATCACGCAGATCGGGGGACAATGGTTGGGGGTTCGATGAATGGGTGGGAAGGGGGATTTGAGGGAAAGATTTGACAAAGACAAACACTATGGACAACACATTCATCTTTGGAGCCGAGCATCACAAATCTGTTATGGGAGGAAAAGGAAATACATGCATGATGAAGAGTAGAGGTAGACTAGTAGAGGGCAGTATATTATTTATCGAGTTGTCTGTCTGCCCCCAGAGAGACCCAAGTGACATACATTATCTTTTGTTTTACCAGGCTTTCAAAGATAGCAAATAAATATCTGTAGGAGTCAAATAAGCAAACATAAACAACACAGCACAGTCATAAGGATTGAAAAGTTTAAAAAATACTGTATGTATTGCCAAATTGGGAGTTGCATCTCTGCATTCCACTTGGACTCTCCGCCCGTCAATCCTGGGTGCCTTTTGGATGCAGTTTGTTTCGGTAAGTGTTAGTGGTCTTTCCACAATAGTGCAGGGCAAGGCATATAGATGGAAAAACAAAAGAATATTGCATGCTAAATCATGTCTCTTTCCGTCAGTTGCTGCCAGCAGCAGGCCCCCACCCAAACTCCACTTTGATTCAAATTTGAGCCAGACTGCAGGGAGTTAGCAAGCACACGTACACACACACACACACACAGAGCAACATGGCATTTTCCAAATGAGATAAAAATTAAATCCATGCACCGCTGTCAGCCACACCACACTCATCATCACCACCACCACTACAGAGACATTTATGTTGTAGTTTACCTTTAGGCAACTTCAAAGTCTAATCATACAAGCAGCAGTAAAGGTTTAGAAGCTCTGTGTGCACCAGCTCAATAATTCAGATCCTATCACCACATTCCCTAAGCTCACTTTATATCACAATTATAAATCAATTATTGTACATTATTACAACTACTCCAATCCACAGGGCAATCATTTTCGAATTTCTTAAACTTCAAAGTCATCACCATCATCCAAATCGGTTGGTTTCAGTGAATTTGAAAAATTCATGTTCTTCAGGTGGCATTTCTCGAAGTAGTCACACTCACTCCCATGCCCTGAGTTGTTCCATCAATCATCTCTGATCCTCCTGACTCTAACACCGAGTATGGTGTCCAACTCCATACCAACAGTGTCCAGACTGAGTCCCGACTCGTCCCGACTCAAAATGCAATGGATCGGCCTGTAGTAGTACAATTTTGTTATTGAACGACAAGAAGGGAAAGATTGACTTGAGTGAGTGGAGTCACATTTCTGTGTGTAGAATAAGAATAGTAATAACAAACAAGAATGTCCATGGGTCTACAGATAGAAAAAGAGAGAGACTACCTCAGTGACATCTAATCCTAGCAATATTTCTTGCAAGAACAAGAAGTCAGTAACATCCTTGAAATTAAGGAAAACCCATCAGTCACCACTCGATACCGCCCTGGTCATAATCTGGGACTCCTTATGATGTTACAATTGTGTGGCATACATGATGATACTGTGAACCAGATGACAGTGTCCTACATCAATTAATGTCACACTAGATGTACTTCCAGATGTTTAACTGGTGGAGAAGAGTGATGGGAAAAGAAATTGCAGTGCATGAAAAGAAATTATAAGCAAAAAAGTGATTTAAAATAGGGTAGATGAGAGAGACTATATTTTATTATTTCCCTCAAAAGCCCAAGATCAAAAACAGAGCAACATAAGGCAGTTCTAACAAATATCTGCCTGGGTTAGTGTTCTTAGGTCGACATGTTACAGCAATATCAAATGGACCTTTTTGTCCTTGCCTTCCTCACGACCTTGTAAAAAGTAATTGCTACTGCAATGTGTGATAAACACAAAAATGTGAATAAAATGAAAAAAATATCACCTGAATTTGAAGGTGTATATCAGTATCCTCTGCATGTGGATTATTAGACCACTAGAATAGATATAACATTTACTGTTACTCATTTATAGGTAATCTGTCAAAGAGATAGAAACTAAAAGTACAGGTGTCTCAAAAAGTAAACATCCCAAAAAGGCTATAGTGCCTTGCATTAAAGTATCTCATCATACATTTATTAAGTCAAATCCATCATGTAATATCTTTAACATCAATGTAATAATATCCCCGCTTACCTATTGTGCAGGAGGATCAGGCCTCACCTCACCTGGCTGAGGCTCAGGGAGAGGAAGCACCACTCTATAAAAATCAGGAAAAAGTAACATAAGACAAAATCGAACGTCCTGCTGTCCCTGATAAGCTTAGGCAGGTCCATGCATGCAATTCTCAAAAAATACTTCATCAAATAACCCTTACTTGTTATGTACGTCAAAACTTTCTCCAACAGGTACAATGTTACCGTGGATTGCCTAAATCAGGTTAAACTTTTCATTTACCTTCACTTCACCCTCACCTATTGCACTGGTCCTGAAGAAAGCCTACCGACCTATATAGGCACTAAGGCTGAAACATGTCGACCACTTTTTTAAAACTCACTTTCTAGTGCGCTTGAATTCCTTATTATTCCAGAGCGGCACACCTTTTTGCTGCCTTGAACTACCCGAATCCAGATTTAATAAAATTATCGTTCTGGCTGTACGGGTATTTTAATCCCCCATCACTTTACTTATCCACGATCACTACTGTCTTAACCAAGGGTAAATCCTCCAGGTGGAGGTTGCATAAAAACTGACCCAAGGATTATGCACACACGTGTTTAAAAGCAGGGAGACAACATATACCGCTAGAACAACATATAAAACATGTGCATGAGGGTCTTTTAATTTTGTGAGACACAACGAACCAACCTGCATACCCTGGTTATGCAGGACCAGTGATCCTTCCCCATGATATCCTGACCACCTTATCACCATATCTTATTCAGTGCAGTTGTATCATACTGCGTGACCCAACAGTGTCAGAGGCATAGGATCCACACAAGTTGATTAGCAACCCCCTCGAATAGTTAGTAAATGGGTATGCTATTATCATTGGAATTGCCACATTACACATTCTTTGTATTGCCACTCTCTCTTTCTATTAAATCTATACCTCAAAGCTGTGGCTCTAAGTTTGTGGTTAAGCGTTTTAGTCTGCCACTGACACTCTATGTCTAGTGGTTAATCAAAGAGAGCTAGCTATGTCTGTATGCTATGTGTCTGCATGGGAAACCATTTGGTTTAGTATGAAGGCCCTCACCCACCAACCTAGTTGGTGGCATGCTTCATCATCCTTCGTACCTTACAACCGGATCACAGGTGTTCCATGGGCCTGGAGACACAGCCAAAGTGCTAATAAGTCCAGAGCCTCCGGTGGAAGTCCAGGGAGTTTTATCCTCTGTAGACAGGAGTACAAACTGAGAGGAAATACCTCTTACATATATCAGCACCTTAGCGTGTGCTTCACATACAGGCACTGATAATCACATAGATCCCTGTAACACCCCCACACATAGGTCCTGAAGAAAACCAGTTTAATAAAAAGGCTTGGCTGAAACTAGTCGACCACACTGGACGTGGGAGACCATAAGTCAACCCCTACACGTCCCAAGCCTTTTTTTTAACCTCTGCCTGGGTCCCACCAATAAAGGAACCGTTAGGGACCCCAAGGACAGAATTTTAAAATCTCATGCAACACAACTGCACAGCACACTCACCTTCCAAAAAACCCGCTCCGCAGTAATCTGGCATCGCAGCACACCTGAGGCGCACTCGGTGCCTCGGGTGGGGCCCGATGATGAAGCATGCCAACAACTAGGTTGGTGGGTGAGGGCCTTCATACTAAACCAAATGGTTTCCCATGCAGACACATAGCATGCAGACATAGCTAGTTCTCTTTGATTAACCACTATATCCCAGGGGAAACGAACTAGCTACTCTAGTTCCTCTTTCTCTCCTTGATTAACAGAACTCTATGTCTAGTGTCATAGTCTATGGTGATGGGCGTTTCCAAGAAGGGGGAGCCATCGATGGAACTCACGGCACAAAATGGTGCTGCTTAGTATGGCCAGAAATTATAGACCTCACGGGCCCCGTACCCGTAGCCCTTCACGGTGCGGTCAAGAGCAAAAGTGACGCTTGCCAAGTGCTAAAATACCCATGTTCCTGCTCCTAACCTCTCCGTAGGTACTTCTGTCCGGCTACCAAGCCGACTGGGGAGGTACCGGGCAGCGTTCCTGAGTTAATTTTTATCCCGCTGTTTCCTGAATCGCAGTTCCGCATCACGTGTTGTAAAGAAGTGATGCCCCTGGTTTTCTGGGTAACGTAGTCTAGTTGGATCGCGTTCGAAGATGTAATAATGTGATCTTGATTTTTATAGCGGCAGAACTTAGGACCGCATAACAAAATGTTTTTAAATAAGTAACTGCTTTGCCATATGCTAAGATGGATGTATTAGGAAGATTACAATATATATATACACTGATATATGTAGTGGAAAAATGTCTATTAATTCCAAAAATGCGATAAATGAATGTCATCTGTGTGTTATGTTTCAATGTAAATTCAGAAAACCACAGGCCGCGTATAAGTTTTAGTTGCGTGAAGCCCAATTCGTTTTTCCATTATTCACAAAACGAAAACTTTATTGATCTTAACACAACGAACAAACCCTTGATGTAAGGGGGCCTAGTTCATTTGTAGACAGATAGTGTTGTAATAGACACTAACTATGGGCCTCATTAGGATGGCAGACGGACCTGCGTCCGTCCGCCACCCCCGAGGTGGAGGGACCATCCGCAGGGGCAGCGGCGGTCCCTCCGTGCGAATTAGGATGTGACCGCCACCCTGTATATTTAGCATTGCGGCGGGTGCTGCTTGAAGCAGCACCCGCCGCAAGGTTAAATAAATATGCATGCTTTCCATTTGCATGCACAAAACGCCTTGTACATGCAAATGCTGGGGGGTACCATAGGTACCCCCCATGTGCACCCCCCACCCCCCGACACCCTGGGGGCCCGCAAGGGCCCCCCAGAAGCTATTTTCCACATGCTTTTCCACGGCGGGGAATCCGCCGCGGAAAAGCATGTGTATACACACATTGTAATTTGGCTGGCGGTGTCTTGCAGACACCGCCACCAAATTGCGGCCAACACCCCGTGGATCAGTGGCGGATGGATCTGCCATCCGCCACTGATCCCACCGCCATCCTAATTTGGCAGTGGGTGTTTTGAAGGGCCGCAGCGGTGATTCCGCATACTCCGGGCTGGCGGTGGCTTCCGCCGGCCCAGAGGATGCGGAATCACTGCAATCTAATCTGCCCTTATATTAGTGCAGATATGCGTGCGATCGACCTCTATATAATGTTGGAGATAGACTAAACCATTAGTGCAGGAACGAAGTGGACCATATATGATATAGGTCAACTCCTATGGTATTGTGGATGCTGGAGAACTAATTTCCAAGGTCCATCTACCACATGGTCACAATGTAGTCCACGGAATTTCGTCATTTAAGCCAGTCTTGTTACAACCCAGCCTGAACACCCACTTTTGTTCTTTAAACAATAGATATTTTGAGATGTCAGTCACGTGGTCTGGGATAAATGGCTGTTCTAGAACTGTCCATTTAAAGTTGGTCGGTTGTGTTTGGCCTCTAGAAAGTGACTGGTCAGTCGTGTTGCTTGTTTTTTGCAACGTACAGTACTTTTATGTTCCGAAATTCAAAGTTTTACCTTCCGGGTCGTCATGCCAACGTATCTTAGTTGGCAAGGACAGGTATTCATATAGATCAATTTCTCACTGTTGCATGACCTTGCCCCACTCATCTCCACTACAGCTAATAACCGTCTGTATTTTGTCCAGTATACTGGGATGAATAGAGTGTATGGAATGTAACTCATCATCATCAAACGCTAGCCCTCGGTTCTCTGCCATTGTCAAAGGTCAGAAAGAATCTGTCAACAATACCCGATTTAGATAAGAGAATGCACGTCTGGAACCTGCACAGCCAAAAAAGTTGAGCTTGACTTAACTATTAGTAAGGTCAATAACCACAATTTATTAGTGGTCTGTAAAACATGGACCCGCAGCCTCAGCTGCACAAGAACAAAGAACAATACGATAGAGAGGGGTACTAGGGGATATTTTAAGACCTGGCGTGGACACAGCCCCCAATCACTTAACTAATAACACACAAACAGATAGGAAAAGAGAGAGACTACCTCAGTGACATCTAATCCTAGCAATAGGAAGGAAGGCAAGGACAAAGAGGTCCATTTGATATTGATATTTTATATTGCTGAAAGATGTCGACCTAAGAACACTAACCGGGGCAGATATTTGTTAGAACTGCCTTATGTGGCTCTGTTTTTAATCTTGGGCATTTGAGTGAAATAATAAAATATAGTCTCTCTCATCTACCCAATTTTAAATCACTTTTTGCTTATAATTTCTCTTCATGCACTGCAATTTCTTTTCCCAAACCCTCTCCTCCACCAGCTAAACATCTGGAAGTACATCTAGTGTGACATAAATAGATGTAGGACACTGTCATCTGGTCCACAGTATTATCATGTATGCCACACGATGGTAACATCATAAGGAGTCCCAGATGACGACCAGGGCGGTATTGAGTGGTGACTGATGGGTTTTCCTTAATTTCAAGGATGTTGCTGATTTCTTGTACTTGCAAGAAATATTGCTAGGACTAGATGTCACTGAGGTAGTCTCTCTCTTTTTGTATCTGTAGACCCGTGAACATTCTTGTTTTTTATTAGTTAAGTGATTGGGGGCTGTGTCCATGCCAGGTCTTAAAATATCCCCTAGGACCCCTCTCTATCGTATTGTTGTTTGAATAAGAATAGTAGACATCACTCACAACAAATAACAAGAACTCAGCGTGCAATGCATGCCATCATTTACCTATTCTTCCGTGGCAGTCCCTCTTGGCTAGGTAAGGATAGACAGATAGTCAGGGCCCAGGGTTGGAGGCAGAAGGCACACATTTGTTTGTTTTTATTCTCTATACAATGTCTGGCTTGAGGGAAATAGCTTTAGGGTGAGACTGGACTCTGGAGTCAGGGCTTACTTCTTCACTGATTGCACAGTGCACACAGTTGCAACTCCGTTCCAGCAATAAAAGAGTAAGGCCCTTTGCTTTTTTGGCACCGTCTTTGGCAAAACACTGAGGGAGCACTAACAAAAGATATCATAAAAGATTGCCTTGCATGTGACAATGGGAGGAAAATACTGTGGTTAAAATATATCGAATCTTGTTTGCGCAAAATTGGCCTTAACCAACTATATGAAAATCATGAGGGCCCTCACCTTGTTACTAAGAAACAGCTGCAGGCGCGCTGGTAGGAATATGTGCAGGAAGAGAGAATAAAAAGGAAGACAGCAAAAACAAGAGTATCAGACTACCTTACTAGGAATGAGGGACGAGTTGGCTCACCACAAAATTATTTGACTGGTAATACGAGTGATTGGGAGCGCAGTTTATTGTTTCACCTTAGAGAAGGCACCATAAAATATTCATTGAACTTTCCATTAGGCTTCCAAGCCAACCTAGATACCTGTCCTTGTCCCAGTGATGGGAAATCTGGGCAATCGATGCTGCACTTTATATTCTTTAGTAGTTTTTATCTTGCATACACTAAGTGTTTTCTTCTTTCTTTGATTAAGATCCATCATTTTTGCAATTGCAGAGAATCTAATGAGGCATTTCTCCGATTAGAAGATGAGGGTATTATTAACTGTGTTAAGCTGTTTTTGAAAGTTGCAGTGCGGGCATGAAAATCAATGTCTGCATTGGAAATTTTTTAGTCTGCGCAAGAGTTTGTATTTGCACTTTAAAATCTGCTCTGATATGCACTGTGCTGTTTTTAATATATTCTTAACATGATTTTATTCTATACTTTTATGGCTCAAAGATCTGAACCGAATAAAGAATTTATTGATTGATTGAGTAAGGCAGTGGGGATGGATTTGTGAACCAGAGACAGACTCAAATAAATTATATAGTAAATAATGTTCCTTAGCTATATTTAGTTTTCAGTTTTTTTTTAGACGTCAATGAAAGAAAGATAGAAAGTAACTAAAGCAACTAAAGCCTAGTTGTCAGGGAAGAGGAGCTTGTCATCAACCTCCAGTGGTTCACCCATCAGTAAGACACCTAACACACTACTTCCATGGCCTGAGTCAGTGTCCTCATCTTCCTGGTGTGCTACTTCAGGTATGGTGTAATCCAGTGGTATAAAGTGCTGATTCATTTTGATCATGGTTAATCTCTCCACATTTTGGGGCAGTAGCACTGAAAACTCACTCAGCAGAGACACTAGCTACAGGGCAAGCCAGATAGTTTATCACCAGCTTGCTGAGTACTGTCCATTGGCACCTATTCCCATACCTATACATCAATGGGTTTTGATCAAAGTAGACCTCTGTTGGGTCATTCAAATAGGCCTGGTTCATTCGCTTAATAGTCATGGGTTCTCCACTTTGCACTGCCTCTTTTGCCTTTGCCTCAGCACTGGACTTAAGCCCTACCTGTAAAAACCATTCCTGTGCCGATGTTGGGGTTGATGCTCCTGTTCTTGTTTATGGTGTTGTTGGTGTTGTTGGTGGTTTTGGCTGATGTGAGCCAACTGCGCTGCCCTCAGGCTCTGAGATTGAACTTAAAGGCTGGCTTGCAGTAGTTGTTGTGCTCAGGAGGAGCAGGCCTCTAATTCCCCGCAGTTCTTTTTCTTGCTGACTGGCTTACAAAACTATCCAGGTTTTGTAGTTGGCAACATCCCTATCTAAAAGGAATGAAAGTTTCCAGTAATGTCTTGTACCGTGGATCAAGAATTGTGGCACAAATGTAATGGTTGGATGACAAAATGCCTCTTTGCACCCTTGTATTTTCAGATAAGTGAAGTATTAAGCTCTTCACCAACTCATATGCTTCTATTTTTCTTCCACGCCTGCGTACATTGCAGACACCTACTTTAACTGTTCCTGTAGCATGAGCAACAATGGGATAACTTGGCCCATGGTACAGTCCTCCTTGCTGACGTCACATGTGAAGACCCCAAAAGGAAGCAGCATCTCTGTCAGGCATTGAACTGGGACCCATTTGTCCATCTCAATGATCATGCCTTTCACAGTAGCATCAACTCTTTGTATGACATATTCATTGATTGGTCTGGACTGCTCAAACAGACATTCATACATTTAATAAGTTCAGTTCCGACTTGTTGGCACCTCCCTGATGAGCACTTTAACTGGCATTCTATTATAACATTGAATGATCAGCTGCGCCGGGCTTTAAAAGAATTGCTGAAATGTGTGCAGATTCCTCTGCAGGTGGTCAGTAAGTTGCTGACTCAGTCTTCTTCTTTCAGAAAGTCTTGAACAATGATGTTAATGCAATGAGCCAAATACAGGACCCTAAAATAGCCACCATCTGCTTTGGCCTAAACTACATTACTGCCATTGTCCGTGGCAACAAAACCAATGTTAAGCCCTCTTGGTCGCAGCCATTCAGAGATCTTAGTGTTAAAGGCTTCCAAACTTTTTGCAGCAGTATGGAATTTCTCCATGGCGAACATGGCTACTGTAGCATGCTTCTGAGTGCCATTAAAAATGTCAGCAGTGTCAACACCTGCAGATATCTTTTCTCTAACCCCCAAAAAAGAGATCAAGTGTGCAGTGATGCACATGTACTCAGTGGCTTTGCAACTGGTGCACATGTCTGTTGTCAGGTGGATAGGGTGAACAACACTCTGCTGCAAAGCTTGTCCAAGCAATTCCAGCACATTGTGATGTAGTGCTGAAACAACAACTCTGGTGAAATAGGACTGGCTGGGAACCTTCCATTTCGGGCAGATGGCTGCCACAAATTCAAAAAAACCACCCCTTCCACAAAATAAAAAGTGAGGAGGTCCAGCGCTAACATTTTAGCCAGTTTCACATTGTGCAAACGTGCCTTTGGGTGGTTGCGTTTGTACTGCCTCTCTGACCTAAACGTGCTGAGAATGGTAGCTTGAATTTTTTCTTTTACACCAGATGTTAGGTTCAATGCTCGTTTTTTCATTGCAGTACTCTCTTGCCTTGGACCCCTCTGTGTCTCAGCCTGAATCTTGTGCCATTGCAACATTGCTGGTGATGCGGGCAGTACCACTGCATTGCTGGGTACAGGGCTGCTTTGTGGACCAAAGAAAATATCTCACATTTATTCACCTTCCACCGTGATCAGATCTTCTTTTTCCCCTCCACCAACATCAACATTTTTTTGGCCGCTAATGTGCACCTCCCACTGGACCAAGAGGTGTTTTCTCAGATGGGTTGTTTGGCCTCTGGTACCAAGCTTACACCGGCTAACACCTACTCCACAAATGGAGCATATAACAATGTTAAGCTCCTTCACGCTAACCGAAAAAAAGTCCCAAACTGAGGAGGTCAACTTTCTGACACTGCTGGTGCCACTTGTAATGTTGGATGAACTGGTAGATGG
Organism: Lissotriton vulgaris; assembly: GCF_964263255.1. Lineage (NCBI taxonomy): Eukaryota > Metazoa > Chordata > Amphibia > Caudata > Salamandridae > Lissotriton > Lissotriton vulgaris. The sequence continues at coordinate 74,858 of NW_028253932.1, read as the reverse complement.
GTGTGATGTTTGACTTTCTGTAGTACCTTTTTCTACTGAGGGGGTTGTGGTTGTGGTAGATGTAGGTTTCTGCCGGGACTTTGTAAATATGGCAGCTGGAGGTGGTGCTGGAGGCATCTGTGTTGGTGGTATCCATGCAAATCCCTCATAGCAATTTGGGATGGGGTAATGTCGGTCTCCACTGGGACGAAGCTAATGTTCATGATGACTGGCTCATCATCATCATCATCCTCTTCTACATCTATCTCAAAAATTCTAAGGCTTTCTGGAACCTTCCTTTTTCCTAGCCTTGCCTTATGGCTGTCTCACTCTCAGACTGAAGTGGGACTCCAGTGGTGTCTCGATCATCATTGGGGGGCTTGCAGCAGAAGTTGATTGGCTAACCCTACTTTTCCTTACTGGTGATCTGAAAGACAATGGATTCTTCTGAATGAGTGGCTTGCTTTTCTTCTTCCCCAGCAGGAAGATTGATTTCCTGAACTTCTTCTACTGCGGAAGGCACAACTACTATTGGGGGTAGTTGCGTCTGGTGTTGCCCACTTATCTGAGTTTCCTGCATTGATTGGGTACTACTTTGTAATAGTGAAAAGTTAATTTCAACATCACTGCTCATCGGCGTTGTCGTGATTAGACTGACTGCCTCTGTGACAGACATGGGCTTGGACCTAGGTTGGTGGGATGGGTCCACTGATGCAGGGTGCTGCACTCGGCTTGCTCCCCGGACACCACTGCTGCAGGCGCAATATTTGGTTTCCTAAAAAAGGTCTTGGGAGACAGTGTGGCTCAATGGTTAGAGCGTCAGACCCTGATGCAGAGGTCTGGCCCGGGACCAGGGTTCAATTCCCGCCTCGGCGGGTCTTGGGCTCAATTTTTTCTGACCTGATAATTCTCGCCTCGGTGCCAATTCTAATCATGGGTCCCACTCTGCAACTCTGGGCAATAGCTTGCTTAATCTCCACAATGGCCCCAACAGTGCTGGGATGCCTGGCTTCCCCTTTGGGGTGCCCAGGTGTGGACATTTCACAGGGAAAAGCCAGGAAGGGTTCCACAGCGGTATTCGTTACAGCGCCAGGACACCCCAGTTGGGGTATTAGTGCGCTTTACAAGTACAAATTACATTTACATTACATTACATTACAATCCGATGGTGGTAAGTGGCAGTGCCTTCTTCTTCTCACTGGCATCTTTCTTGGTACTGGACCTGGTACTTTCTTTGGGGCCATTTTGAAGATGTCAGTTAACACACGGTGGCACAAGTTGAAGAGATGTCTGTCTGTGGCCACACGTCATGCGCAGGGCGCAGACCTTCTGTCTGGCAGTACAAAGGGTGATGATGTCTCCTTTTTTGTGCACCTAAAAGCAAAGAAGCAAGAAGAAGATCAGTGAAATGTGATATTGTTGTGGTTCAATTACTAGTAAAAACAAATATAATATAATTTAGTGTGTGTAGTAACACTTGTTAGAGTTATTACCTCAGTTTAAAACAATTAACAATACAGTTTAACCTTTTGTGAGAGTTTGACAACAACAAGGGCTTTCATGGTGTACTACATTCAGGAAGGATAGGAAAGAAGAAGAACAAAAACAAATATTGGTCAGTTTGGCATTGTTCATCACATGGGATGCAGCACTCAGGAAGCTACAGCTGACAAACGACAACAATGGAAGCAATGAGCCAAGAGGAAAAAAGGGAAGACAGACATGCAGACGTATATGGCATAAGCACTCTAACTGCCTCCACAAATGGCCACTAGACACATAGTTACACAAAAAACAACACGCAGGAGGCATAAAAAACAAAAAAAATGGACTCAAGGAGGCCTATATGGAGAATGGACTAGTATGGACACAGACTTTACAAAATGGCCCCTGGCCACATGGGGAGGCTCAGCCAAGGCAAATAATGGCCCACTATTACACACTCACTCACACACTGGCCAGGCAAAAGAGGCATGCTAAACAACACATATTTAATGCAACAATGCCAACAATGAAAATCCAGAAAGCTAAAAAGGTTTGCAGGTTACAAACACACACATCCAACACGGGCAAAAAAACTAATTTTTTATTTTTAATCTAATGCCATCCATGGGCAAAATGATGTTTAAATTCAAGAGAAACCACAGAAACAATTATTTCATGCACCCATGAGTAGAGCTGGGCCTATTGGTTGGAAAACCCAATAGCAGACTAGGCCACATAGTGAATCAATTCAAATCAATATTGCAAATGTATTAAAAACATGGAGAAAATGTAGTGAACTGTGCTAAATTTTTTGCTGAATAAAAGAACAAATTGCATGCAAAACCCGTGAGTAGCTCTGGGCCTATTGTTTGGAAAACCCATTAGCAGACTAGGCCACATGGTGAATCAATTCAAATCAATATTGCAAATGTATTAAAAACATGGAGAAAATGTAGTGAACTGTGCTACATTTTTTGCTGAATAAAAGAACAAATTGCATGCAAAACAACAACCAGCAAGGAGACATGGCCACCACAAAGAAGGCATGCAGGCCTATGGCAGAAGCACACTGGCTGCCTTCACAAAATGGCCTCTAGCCACATGGCCAGGCCCAACAACAAGCAATAATAAGCTTACAAAGGGATGACAATGCAGGCCTATGACAAAAACACACTAGCTGCCTTCACAAAATTGCTGCCAGCCACATGGACAGGCCACAACAACAAGCAATAATAAGCCTACAAAGGGAAGACAATGCAGGCCTACGGCAAAAGCACATTGGCTGCCTTCACAAAATATCCGCCAGCCACATGGCCAGGCCACAACAACAAGAAAGGGAAGACAGACAATGCAGGCCTATGGCAAAAGCACACTGGCTGGCTTCACAAAATGTCAGCCAGCCACATGGCCAGGCTACAACAACAAGAAGCAACAAGCCAAGAGGAGCAAAGGAAATACATGCAGGCCTATGGCAAAAGCATACTAACTTCCTACACAACATGGCCACCAGCCACAAGGGCACAAGTCACAACAACAAGCAGGAGGCCTGGGAAAACAATGAACGCAAGCAGGCCTATATGGACAAAAACTTTTCAAAATGGGCCCTGGCCAAATGAGGAGGCTCAGCCAAGGCAAATGTGGCCCACTATTACATACGCACTCACACACTGACCAGACAAAAGAGGTATGCTCAACAGCCCATCTTTAATGAAACAATGCCATAACGAAAATCCACAGGGCTAAAAAGGTTTGCGAGTTACAACCACACATCCAACAAAGGCTTTTCATTTAACACACATGAAAGAAAAAAATGCAACCAAAGTGCCATCAATGGACAGAAGGATGTTAGTAAACTTTACGTTCAACAGACACCACAGAAACAGTTGTTTGATGCACCCACCATGGATAGCTCTGGGCCTACTGTCTGAGAAAGGCCTATTTTTCATTTTGGGCAGACTACTGGGCTACTACATAGTGAATTAAATAAAAATTGCAAAATGTTTTCAAAACAAGTTGAAAAATGTACTGAACTGTGCAACGTGTTTCCTTTATAAAAGAAGAAAAATTACTTACAAAGAAACAACTAGAACCTACTGAAACTACAGGCCACCCACCAAAATAAATGTTTTAAAAAACAATGAAAAGTACAAATAAAGCTAGGTGCATGGCTCCAATCAAACAAACAACACCAATTGTCCAACTTACTTGTGAAATCTCAAATTCAAAGTAGTCAAATCCAATGATATATGATGTAGTAGAAACAAAGAATGATCTTTACAGCTCCAAATCCAAATGAAAAGTGACCAGGAGATGGTCGAAGCACTGGGAGGAGCCTGCTGGACAGGAACAGGAATTTGGAGACTCTGGGGCACTTCTTTTGTCGAGAATAAAAAGTGAAAAAAAAAAACTGACTCCTTGCACAAAAAAGTACAGCCAAATGTCAATTTGAGGAGTTTATTTATCCAAATCATAATTTTGAGAAGGTTTTGATGCTGCTCGGGGAGAGAACCTTCTCCAGATTGCAGTTGTAATAGATTTTTGTGCGTTCAGGATTGCGTTCTTCACAAAACATCCGCCGATAGTCCGATGGCATACTCGAATGACGTGCACACGATCTCAAACTCTCATGGACCATGCGGACGCCTAGCAAATTTCGTGGTGCTCGTGAACTGCTCGGGAAATCTCGTTGCTTATCGTAGGCACCCGGTAAGTGGCTCCTGTGTGTGTGAAAATGCATTTTGGGAACATAAAAATAAAAAAAACCCGCTCCGTTGCATTGTGCAGAGTTTTTCGGCAACTCCGCATTCGCCTATGCGAAGTTGCCACAACTCTGCAAACTTTGGGAGCGGAGCGTAGTTTTATGCACAGGGTTACAGATGATATGGGCTAGTACCCCAGTCCACAGGCACACAATAAACAGCACAAAGAAAATCATTGTCCAGGTAGTGCTCCTCTTATAAACAGGAGAAACAATTATTACGCACACACTACTCAATACAATATATACATTTACAAACATATAGGTGAAAGCTAGTGGAAATACCTATGGTGACACCCTCCTAACAGTTTGCACCCCTAACATTCCATGGAACCTATCACCATGATATTACCAACATACACTGGGCACAATATAATGGGGTGTAGTTAGCAAAAGGCAGGCCGACTGGGTTTGCCGAGACACACTACATTAATAAAGGCAGAAATATGCCATAATATACCCAGGCTGCAAGATTAAAATTAATAAAGATGGCACCATCTTACAATGACACTAATAAAGGCATGCAAGGACTACCTGTTAACTTTGTGATAATCAGTGTAGCTTTTCCATGCCAATGTTAATGTTGTCATTGTCAATAAAGTATTTTCATGACCTCCAGGTAATCAAGTAACAATGTACTGCTAACTTTACCATTGTTATTAAACTGTCTTAATTATCAAACGTATTGTGTCTACGTCTATCTTCAATTTTTTTATGTGATGCTACCCAACTTTAGGGCCCACAAGCAGAAGTCCCTACACTCTAGAGCCTTGGAAGATGAAAACCCCAGGTCCTAGAATGCTTGAATATAGGTGTAATTTCTCCCTGGGTCACCAAATTGTGACCCAGTGAGACTTAGGCTGAGACTTGGAAAAATTAACATGGGACTTGAGTGGGAAGTTGCTACACTCTTGACAACACCCCAAAAGAACTCTGACCATTGGTGTTGCTTCTGCGATCTTTGAGAACGATATCCCCTTACTTAAAAGGCATGGCTGCCAGATCCTTTCCATCCAAAGCTTCAAGGGACAACCCCTCCTGTCACTGGCTCCGGAGGTCCTTTATTTCTAGAGGGTGTTTTGTTGAGTCTTCACAGGCAAGGTGCAGTGTGGAAAGCAATTAGATTGTATCCCCAAACTCTTCTCTCCCTCTAGCAGTTCTTATTACTCACAAAAGGCCCTATTGTTTGGGGGCAGGATTTGACCCCCTAGCTGGTATGCAATTTAACTTAGCCCAACAGAGTGAGAGGAGCTGAGTCAGAGAAAAAGTTTAAATCACAAGGAGTGGGGATATGTAGAAATGAATGTCATATCTACAATCTGGTTCCTGAATTTCTATATGATTGGTGCATCACACTAGTATCTAAACCTAACTATGATGAAACTCTACTTTGGTGTAGATGTTGCCCATAATTCATAATGCAGTAAATCACTGGTCATACTTCAGTGTACACCACAGATGTACATACTGACAATATCAATGCCCACTCATATTATAAGGCCTGTCCAGGTCAGCACTAATCTATGAGGGTCCATTCTGTGACAGACAACATGTTTGAGTTGGATGTTGGTCTCCCGCACTCATCCAGCTCATGTGTGTGTGTGCATGGGTTCAAGTTCAACCAGTCTTAAGCCTCTCTTTAGCTGCACAGCAGTGGACCGTATCTTAAAAGGTGAATACTCCATTCAATCCACAGTGCTTACAGTGAGACTTACTCATGGCAGACATTCATATGCCAGGTAATCCCAGAAAGTAAAAAAAAAAATCTAGGATGATTGAAAAGGGAACTCATTTTTCACACACATGCTTAGGCTTTTGTCCATTTTATGAAGCCAGTGGTACACAAGATATTAAGATTTAATACATTATATCTTGATAATGGATAGTTATATTGACTCTGCGAAATTGCCATCTATATGAATAATTCTGTTTGTGAATAGATCTAATCCTATAGCCCACAATATCCAATCTCAGGTGGCTAGGTGCTTTATAAAGCCAGACCTGAGCTGTTATTTTTTAAGATAATTCCATGTTCTGATCTTTAGAGGGTGAAAAGCTGTTATGACTTCAGCAGCTTTTCTTTGATGACTGACATTTTGATTGGATGTACCACAACCACTCATAAATAGATGGTATGCTAGTCCTGCTCACTAGATGCCCGGTCACTACAGCCCTGTCATGTTTGTTGGTGGCAATGATCCTGCCTCTTTAATTCATAAACCATGAGCATTATTTATGACTAACACATTATTCCCTGCTAGATAACTCTAATTTAACATTATTGAATTCCAGAGATAATGATGATCCATTACTGTATTCCATTCCATGTGATCAGTACAAGACATTCTTCATCAAGTGAGAGGATTATGCCTTAATTCTTCACTTAATTTGAAAACAGCAGCTCAAAAGACAACCACTATACTTCCCAAATCCTGCAAATAACCAAAGTCTATAATGCTTGTATGTTGTCATGAACTCACCTGGTCCCAACCGCAGAGACGACAGTGGAGTTGATGCCTTACCTCCTATCTATCTCTCAGAGTTGCACAAGATCAAATGACCATACTCCTTAGATCACACATGGCCCCTGAGGAGGAAGGGGGCTTGGGATAAAATAAGAAAAGAGGGACTTGTGGTGTTTGATCTGTTTAGTGGCTGTGCAACACTGCCCAATGGGATCTTTCACTTTTGAGACCTTCTACTTTTGTGAGGTAGATAGGTGGGGAGCCAGGGCCTTCTCCGTCGCTGCCCCCCAGCTCTGGAACATCTTGCCGATGGAGATCAAGACTCTACCTTCTCTAGCACTGTTTAAAAAGGCCTTAAAAACGTGGTGCTTTTCTAGAGCCTACACAGGTTGAGCTGCAGGGTTTTTATTATGAGCTGGATTTGGAATTAGGCGCCTTGACGCCCATTGGGCTATGTTTGCGCATGATAAGACCCCTTTTATTATTAGATGTGCACTGGACCAGAACCTCTGGTTTTACAATGAAGCAATGCAATGGAAATAACAAGAGGAGGCAGTTATCATCAGCACACTAACAGGTCTCTACATGTAATGAAAATACATTAACTTCAGTGATATACTCTTATATATTTTTTCAGTAGCACAGCATGAGAACACAATAACCAAAATCACAGATTGGAGTGTATTACTCCCAGCGACAAACTCGGAACCCATATTGGAGTTACTTTTACTCCCAGGGATAAATTCTGAACAAAGGTTGGAGTTACTTGCACTCCTAAGGATACACTAGGAACACATTTTGAAGTTGCTTGCACTCCCAAGGATAAACTGGCAACAAAATCTGGAGCTACTTGCACTCGCCGGGATAAACTCAGAATAAAGGTTGGAGTTACATCCATGCCCTCCTAGGGTTACCCTCAGACCATAGCTTTGGGTGCAAGGGTCATGCATATATCAAAGACTCAGAAATGCTTACTCTTGGTACTCTTTTCAGCAGAGAAATATAAAGCTCAAGTGTTTAATCCTTGCATAATACCAGCTCTAGCACTATGGTTGCAGGAAGGGTAAGGAGTATAAACACATGAGAAGTGCTGGACCAAATCACAGGCAGGACATGGAGAAAGATTCTAGTCTTTGAAGACATGAATACTCCACCCCGCTTACTACTATATAAGGATTAGTCAGCACTAATCTGAAATACAGTACTTAGTCTAGTTTCACTTGACTGAAGTTTGAAGATCTTGAGGCTTTAACTCATAAAGTTGTGGGGGATCCGGAATAGATATCCAGTACGGAGAGAGGATAAAGATGTCAAATGAGCTGGAGCCACAGGAACCACAAGTTCAGATAATAATAATAGTATATTTATTAACTGCAAACAGCTATATCTAACAGAGGTGTCCCGGCTCTATCGCAGACAAGCAGGAAAGGTAGAAACTCAAGAGTCTAGTTCTGGTTGAATAGAGAGGTATTCAGTGATTTCCTTAACTCAGGTTCCAATTGAATTAGGCGCAGTTTTACTGAAAGAGAGTTCTATAGTCTGATTATAACAACCATAAAGGGTCTACCCCAATGCGTGTCTTCATATACTGAGGCACGCAGAGCAAGTTTTGGGAGTTCAATCTTAGCAAGCGTTTTTGAATATAGGGGCTGTCATGTTTCCTAATTTAGCTGGGACAGTTACCTCTCAGAGTCCTGAAAGCTACTGTCAATTACTTAAATTAAATCTGTTTGGCTACTGTTAGCCAGTGAAGCTATTTGATGTGCGGAGAGATATAATGTCTAAAAGGTACTCTTCTGATCAATTTCGCAGCCGCATTTTGCACCATCTGTAGATCTGTAGTCTCTTAATCAGATGTGCAGACAGCCTCAAGAAGAGACTATTCGCATAGTCCAGCCTCAACGTCACTAATGAGTGAAAAACGGATCTGCGGCAACTCTTCGGCAATAAGTGAAGGAATTTTCACAGACTTCTCAGTATGCAGAAACAAGACCATGTCATGTAGCGTATATGTGTTGAGAACGTCAGATTAGATTATCATTTGACACCCAGGTTTTTTGCCATGGTTGATGGGCAGGGGGGGAATCCCATTTCCTCCGGCCACCATAGATCGGCTGACGGGGGTTACTTGCCAAAAAACAGGACCTTGTTTTTTCTTGCATTAAGCTTTAATTTTTTGTTGTTTATCCAGCTGGAGATGTCCTTCAGCCAACCCTTAAATCCAGCAAAGGAGTTAGCTGAGTGGTCCCTGAAGGGAAAAACCAGCTGTGTGTCATCCGCGTGGGAAATTACATTTATTTCCCATTTGGCAATAAGCGAGAAGAGGGGGGCCAGGTAAACATTACAAAGTAAAGGGCTCAGTGCTGAGCCCTGTGGGACCCCACACCATAAACATGAAGGAGACTGGATTCCTTCTCCATTCCAGCTGGATTCTTCAGGCGAGTGGGAATGGAGAAGCTTATTCTACAGGGAGCAAGGCCAAGCCATGGTTCGGGTTGGGCGGGGTTTTTTTATCTTTTCGAAGCTCAATGGATGTGGCTAGATCACGTGGGGCACATGGCTGTCTAGAAGGTTCTAGAATCTTGGAGAAAACACATTTTAGTACAATCACTTTGAACTTACAAAATGAGCAGATGCAACTTGATGATCAGCATCAAATAAAAGGAAACACATTTTATTTTTTGCTTGAATGTGCATAATAAAAAACAAAACCAAGCCTCCAGTAACGGTGGGAGCAAAGTTTGCCATTGGATCACAGAATTCTGGGTGAAGCTTGCAGGGATCGCCACTGTGAGAACCATTAGTACCTCCCTCGGAACCCCTCCCTAACTATATTTTTTTCAACAGCGACCCCTGAGCGCAGTTCGTTAACCTAAGACACGAACCGGTTGATTCAGCACACCATGGATGTGCTTCTACAGAAATCTAAGTGAGACTTCTCACCCCAATCCAAAAGGTAGATCGAGTCGCCTAGTCCTAATTATCACCCTTGACCTAAGCCCATCACCACCCCAGCTCACTCTAGACTTTTATGCCCCAACAGCACCCACCCGGTTGGTCTCAGATCCCTGAGACACCAGGACCATACTGCTCCTCTCTCAGGTAAGCTGGCACTACCTTGTTAGTAAGCCTACCCCCAATTGCTAATCGCTATTTAGTCGGAATCGTGATAATTGCACGCTCCTTACTTAGATCACTGTGCAAGCACAAACGCGGCATCTTTTCACTCAAGTTATGATTGCCGAAATCGATCCCATGATGTGAGAAACTACCCTGAGCATGAAGTGCGCCTCACAAACCACACTCCCTGCATGAGTGCACTGACACTGCACATTGAATGTGGATATAATTAGGCACGATCCAAATAGCATGTCACGAAGACATACACAATGAGGTCTTTTCACGACGAGGTTGTTTGTAATCACCGAATGTACAGCATGGTATGCCGATTCCGAATACACGGGTCACCAATGTTTATAACTGCGTGTATTATTGTCAGTAAGTTTATAGTAACCTTTCTTAACTCAGCCATTGGTTGTTCTTTTCTCTCCCTGTTTTTTCCTTCTTAATTTTTCATTAACAGGCAGTTTCAAATTGCTAAATACCAGGCAAATGTAAATATTGTCAGTCCTGATGATAATCCCAAGTTATATAGAGCAAGGGATCGAAACGTCGACTTCTTCTAGTGCCCACACAACTTAACATTGTGTATAATTTTGTTGTGACCTGCACTTTGGCGATACTTCTAAATTGAAACACTGACTTGAAAGTAGCCAATTTTGCTCTGCCTTTGCCTGTAACCTTTACATGTTGTATGTGGTTTTCTACCCTTGTACTTCCCTCCTAAGTACGGACAGGATTGTGCCCTACTACTAATGGATGTTCGAATATCTTTTGTTCTCAATTTTTGTGATTAACTACAAAATAAAATCATGGTCCGGCTGGACACAGGAGTAATATAGCTACCTATCACGGTCTATATTCTATTATTTTCTTAAAATTCCCAAGTGCTAAGGACCTTTGTTGTCTTTAATATATGCTTGATAGCCGTGGTCTTCAGCCAACTTTCGAGTCCCCTTCTTTCATTAAAAAGTACTTTAGCGCAATCGCTGGATTGCAAGGGTTTTCACAAACCTTCACAAACCCTCTTCTGGAGGGTGGGCCTTCCTAGTGCCCTCATAAATTTCCCTCTAAACCCCTTCTCTAACTCTCTGACATGTCCAAACACGCACCTCTGTAAACAGATGATTATATCCAGCATATCTGTTCAAGACCTTCCCTTCTCTCTGACACCCCAGATGCACGTACCGTAGCAAGCAGTTCCTTACCCGATCAGCTTGAGAAACTTAGAAAAAAACAAGTTCCTCTCCAACTTATGATATTGATGTTAACTGATTACCTGAAAGCTGAAGTAATACCAATAGGCCTCCAAGTAAGAAATATCCCTGGTATTTTCACAGATAATCCGAAGTACATTGCCAATTTCAGTTACATAGGAACTAACCTATTCCAGACACTGGCTGGTCTTAGGGATTGACATAGCCACAGAAACATTAAAATCACTGGAGGTAGAAATTGCTGACATAGAGAAACAGCTGCAGGACTCTGATCCCTCCATTGATAGCAAGAAATTGCTGGAACAAGTTGAAAAGACCGTAGCAGACTGCTATAGAATAGAACAAAATAAGAAAGCAAATAAATAAAGAAAGACATCAGGTTATACAACATTGAGAACACCTATCCCTATCTTCAAAAAGACTTCTATAAGAATAGAACTTATGCAAACCCACAAACTAGCAGACCCTGGGGGCGTTATAACCGTCATCAGAATCTTGTGGGATTCTCTGACACCTCCGCCGACTCCTCAGACAGTTCAGATCCAGGAGAAGGGGCCAGCACAACCAACAGACTGGGTGGAAGTCATCCCAATTTTTTAGCCAGAGGCCAGCCCAGCACCCCACAACGTGGGCGAGTAAAGAAACCACAAAGATGGCACAACCCACCGGGAGAACGGAAAACAAGGAACAATTTCTATCAATGTTAGTCGAAACTACGACACCGTTGGAGATTATTCCTATTTTTAACTTATCCAGGCATACTCTTTTAGACCAGGAACTAGAACTCCTTAAAAAAGGCTTGTCTTTCGTGTCCACTATCCGCCCGAATTACATGGAATTACAAACGGAACTCCTAAGATTTTTTAGGAAAATCCATCTTAAAGCCTTTTTCCATTTACATCCTTCGCCCACGTCTAACTCCAACACACCATTTGGACCCCCTTCCCCATTCTCACCTTCTGCGGGAATGATACCCTCTGAGTTCCTAACATTTGAGAAACTGGTCCTCAAGGATCTTGCTAACCTAGAGCATACCAAGATGTTCATTCCTTATAACATTTCGCGCCAAGAAAAAGATGCTATTGATACACTCAAAGCTAACAATTCTTTGGTAATTAAAAGCGCAGATAAGGGTGGTGGAATTGTGATCCAGGAAATTGAGGCTTATAAAACCGAGGTGTTTCGCAAACTGAGTAACACAGATCACTACCAAAGACTTCCAGGTAATCCAACCAAACAAACCCAAGAAACCAATGCCAAACTTACATCTCGAGCATGTGTGGATGGGTATCTAAGTAAAAAAGAATATAATTTACTCAGTGTAAAAACCCCCCGCCTGCCAGTAATATATACCCTGCCGAAAATCCATAAAAATCTAACCAACCCCCCAGAACGCCCAATTGTTTCAGCCTGCGGATCAATTTTGGAACCACTGGGTGCATATGTAGATTTTTTTATCAAACATTTAATCCCTGACACAGCCTGCTATGTGAGAGATAGCATGGCATGATTAACTTGGTGGGACACTTTCCATTTGACCCCTCACATGATACCCTATGCCAGGGGTCTTCAAACCGGTCCTGGAGGGCCGGATCCATGCCATATTTTTTGGATATCCCCATTGAGATACATGTAGTAATTTAAAAAATCTGGCATGGATCCGGCCCTCCAGGACCGGTTTGGAGACCCCTACCCTATGCACTATGGACGTGGAATCATTATATACGAACATTCCGCAAATAGCAGCTTTACTTGTCATCCAAAAAAACTTAGACTCAAGACCTCGCCCCCACAGGGTTCCATCCCTATTCATACTTCAGTTACTTGAAATATGCTTGACAAAAAATATTTTTGTCTTTGAGAATGTGTATTACCAGCAAATGAAGGGGACATCTATGGGGGTTGTTTTTGCCCCGATATCTGGCAATTTTGTTTATGGACCAATTAGAGACTGGGTCCATCCTCACACCCTCCAACCCTTTCTTTGCGGGCATCAAACTTTGGCGAAGGTATATTGACGATATTTTCCTTATTTGGAATCAAGATAGTGAGATACTACAGCAACTCCTTCATTGGCTAAACAACAATTGTTCCGACCTTTCTTTCACAATATCTCATGACAAATCCTCAATTGCTTTTCTTGACTTAACAATCTATCACTCAGAAGGTGAGTTGCTAACACAACTTTATAGGAAGCCCACTGAGCGTAACACGCTCCTAAGTTACACCAGTAATCATCTTAGGGACTTGTTACCCTACTCCCAATTCCTTAGAATCAGACGCAATTGCTCCTCAAAAGAGGATTATTTCAGAGAGGCAATAATTTTATCTAACAAACTGAAAAACCATGGCTATCCACGGAGAATAGTTAAAATGGCCTCTAAAAGAGCTTGGTATTGTCCCCGTGAGATTCTGCTTTCACCTAAAAGTAAGAGTCACCAAGAAAGAATAGCTTGTGTAACAACATTTTCCCCGGTCTCTAACAAAATAAGGAAATCCATCATCAAACATTGGCCAACAATAAATGCAGGCAACATAAATATTGACAGACCTATATTCGCGTTTCGCAAAAGTAAGAACTTGAAGGACCACTTAGTACGAGCTGCCCTCCCCTCTCCCAACACACCCGACTATTGAATCTGCATGGGGCTTACCGCCCATTACCGGACATGCCAAATGCAGGGGTTGTAATGTGTGTGAGTACACGGTAGAGGGAAAGAAATTCACCCACAATAACACCACGGTTTAAAGGCGATCTTTCTCAAACTGTAATACAAGTAATGTAATTTACGTCATTCACTGTCCATGTTCATAACTGTATGTAGGACAGACAACCCAAAAAGCCAAGACAAGAATTTGCCAGCACAGGAGCCGCATCAGATATAAAACGCCTAATGCCCCCTTGGTGGACCACTACTATGAAGCTGGACATAACGAGAACGACATACAATGGACGGTCCTGAAAGTTCTGAAGTTGCCGCAGAGAGATGGTAACATTGCCCAGCTCCTTAATCGGGAGGAATTAAAGACAATAATTCAATTTGATACCATAAGAAATGGTCTCAACAGAGCAGAAGATTGGACAGCATTGACGCCCAAGGGCATTCGCTGCGCTTTACAAATTGTAAAAATAAAATAAATAAATAAATAAATATATAAATAAATAAATAAATATAATACAAAAGATTGTTGGGCTCAACGATCAAGAGACAGTGTTTTGCTCCCCTAATTCATCACTCTGACTTGTTAAATCCTTTTATAACTTGCCGAATACCGAATACTGTGGAACATAAAGTGCTTTTAAAATATATTGCTCACATGTAATTTTCTCTGCACCGCGCGAATTTTGCACTATAATTCACATCATCCCATTCACTCCATTTCGTCACTCCGGAAACCCCATGCACCAATCACCTTGAGGCACCACCTCACCACTCCAAGATGGGGGCCTCACTTAGTCACCTAACCTTATCACCACCATAAGTGATTAGCCCAGCCTATAAGTTCAAGTTCAAGTTCAGTAATTTGTATAGCGCACTACTCACCCAGAGGGTCTCAAGGCGCTTGAGTGAGGGTGGGTGCATCATTTATCTAATAGCCAGGTTTTTAGCTGCTTTCTGAAGGAGAGGTGGTTCTGTGTGAGGCGTAGGTGAGTGGGGAGAGAATTCCAGGTTTTGGCCGCTAAATAGGAGAAAGATCTTCCTCCCATGGTGGATCTATTGATGCGCGGGATTGTGGCGAGGGTTTAATTGGATGAACGTAGTTGGCGGGTGGGTGTGTAGAAGGATAGTCGTTTGTTGAGGCATTCGGGTCCTAGGACGTAGGGGGCCTTGTGTGCGTGGGTGAGGAGACGGAACGTTATTCTTTTGTTGACGGGGAGCCAGTGGAGATCTTTCAGATGACCGGAAATGTGAGCTTGACGGGGGATGTCCAGTATGAGTCTGGCTGAGGCGTTTTGGATGCGTTGGAGTTTTTTCTGTAGTTTGGCTGTGGTTCCGGCGTAGAGGGTGTTTCCATAATCTAGTCGGCTAGTGACTATTGCGTGGGTGACTGTCTTTTTTGTTTCGGTGGGGATCCAGCAGAAGATTTTTTTGAGCATGCGTAGGATGTTGAAGCATGATGATGAGACGGTGTTGACTTGTCTGCTCATCGATAGGCAGGAGTCTAGGATGAAGCCCAGGTTACGTGCATGATTTGTAGGAATGGGTGCTGTGCCCAGAGCCGGTGGCCACCACGAGTCTTCCCATGCAGAGGGGGATGATCCTAAGATGAGGACTTCCGTTTTGTCCGAGTTTAGTTTTAAACGACTGTTCTTCATCCATTCGGCTACTTCTTTCATTCCTTCGTGTAGATTGGTTTTGGCGGTGTTAGGATCTTTGGTGAGGGAGAGGATCAGCTGGGTGTCGTCAGCGTAGGAGATGATGTTGAGGTTGTGTTGTCGCGCGATGGATGCGAGAGGACTCATGTACACATTGAAGAGGGTGGGACTGAGTGATGATCCTTGTGGTACGCCGCAGATGACTTCGGTTGCCTCTGATTTGAATGGGGGGAGGCAGACTCTCTGGGTTCTTCCGGCGAGGAACGAGATGATCCAGTCCAACGCTTTTCCTTGTATTCCGATGTTGCTGAGGCGTTGTATGAGGGTGTTATGACAGACTGTGTCGAAGGGGGCGGAGAGGTCAAGTAGGATGAGGGCAACTGTTTCTCCGTTGTCCAGTAGCGTTCGGATGTCGTCTGTAGCAGCGATGACGGCGGTTTCGGTGCTGTGTTTGGCTTGGAAGCCGGACTGTGAGGGGTCAAGTGAATTGTTGGATTCAAGGAATGCTGCGAGCTGACTATTGACGGCTTTCTCGATGACTTTGGCCGGGAAGGGGAGGAGTGAGATGGGGCGGTAGTTCTTAAGTTCAGAGGGGTCCGCTGTGGGTTTCTTCAGAAGGGCGCTGAGTTCAACATGTTTCCAGCTTTCTGGGAAGGTAGCGGAGTTGAAGGAGCAGTTGATGACATCGCAAAAATGGGGTGCGATGATGGAGTCTGCTTTGTTGAAAATGTGGTGGGAACATGGGTCGGATGGCGATCCTGAGTGGATGGAGTTCATCAGGCGGATGGTGTCTTCAGTCGTGATTGGGTTCCAGGCGCCAAGGTTGTGAGAGTGCTGTTTTGATTCGGAGGTGGGTGGAGTGGGTTGTTCTTCGGACAGGTTTCCAAAGCTGTTATGAATGTCTGCGATTTTGTTGTGGAAGAAAGAGGATAGGGAGTCACAGAGGTCTTGGGAGGGAGTGATATCGTTGGTGCCGGCGGTGGGGTTGGTAAATTCTCTGACGATGTTGCATAATTCTTTGCTGTTGTGGGTGTTGTTGTCGAGTCGATCCATGAATGCTGATTTCTTGGTGGATCGGATCAGTTGGTGGTGTTTGCGGGTGGCGTCCTTGAAGGTGGTCAGGTTGTTAGTGGTTGGGTTTTTTCTCCAGGTTTTCTCGAGGGTATGACATAGCTTCTTGGATTTCTTAAGGACATCGTTGAACCAAGGGGCCTTTTTGCTGCCTTGTTTGATCTGGTGGTTTTTCAAGGGTGCTAATTCGTCAGCGCTGTGGGTGATCCATTGTGTGAGTTTGGTGGCAGCTTGGTTTGGGTCCGATGATATGGTGGGAGGGTTTTGGTTAGGCGATGTGAAGAGTTGGTCGGTGGTGATTTTGTTCCAGTTTCTTCGAGGAATAGGTTGTGGTGGGATGTGGGTCGTGGTCTTTTTGTAGCTGAAGTGAACACAGCTGTGGTCCGTCCAATGGAGAGCCGTGGTGTGATCGAAGGAGATATGTTTGCTGGAGGTGAAGATAGGGTCAAGCGTGTGTCCGGCAAGGTGGGTGGGGGTGTCGACAAGTTGTTTGAGTCCGAGATTTGCCAGGTTGTCTAGAAGGGCGGTGGTGTTGTTATTGTTATTCTTTTCCAGGTGGAAGTTGAGGTCTCCCAGTAAAATGTAGTTCTCGGAGGTGAGGGCATGTGGGCTGATGAAGTCAGTGATGTCTTCATTAAATTGTGTGCGGGTTCCTGGTGGTCTGTAGATGAGGGTGCCTCTAAGTGTGGTCCTGGGGTCGGTGTGGATCAGGAAGTGAAGGTGTTCGGCAGTCGCGAGGTTATCGTCGGAGCTGGTCGTGATTCGGATGGTGTTCTTATGGGCGATGGCAATGCCTCCTCCTGTTTGGTTGGTGCGGTCTTTTCGGATGATCTTGTAAGCGTCCGGGATGGCTATGGCGATGTCGGGCGCTGATGATGCATTCATCCAGGTTTCTGTAAGGAAGGCGACGTCCGGTGATGTGGTGTCGAGTAGGTCCCAGAGTTCAGTGGCGTGTTTGTGGACCGAGCGGGTGTTCAGCAGGATGCACTTCAGGTGGTTAGGGTCGGAGCTGTGTTTGGAGGAGGAGGATTTGGTGTGGGTCCTGATGCAGGCGAACTTGCATGAGTGGCATGCGAATGGTCCGTGGGTGTGTCCTGAGGTAGCTACGCAGCATTGTGGGGTGGGTCCGGGGTTAAGGGCGAGGAGAGTAGCGGTGTCATACGTTAAGCGGGTGGGGTGGGTATTGCGAGGACCAGGGGGTCTGGCGCTGGGCGCGGTCCAGGCGCGGACGGGCGTAGATGGGCTTACCTTTGGCGCACCTTCGGCGCGCATGGGGCGCGACCGCTGCGCGTGAACGCTGCACGGAAAGGCATCTGTCATATGTGGATAGTGGGAGCGGGAGGGGCGAGGGAGGAGCAGCTGGGAGGCGGGGAGCGGGGCGGAGAGCCGGGCTGGGGGTCACAACAACAACAACAAAATGGCTGCAAGCCAAAAGGCGACCAGGACGAGCTTGGGGCACAGGTAAAGGTAATGGTGGTCAAAACAGCAGTGAAATCGGCACAATCAGGCACGAATCTGCAAGTAGGCACAGGCAGCAATGTGCAATTAACAAATAAATAATGAGCAGTCTAGCGGCACAGCGGGACAATGAAATTGAAGGCAGAGGCAGCAATGTCCAATTAATCTAGAAATAATGCGCAGTCTCCAATTAGGCAATGGCAGAGCAGCTTAACCCAAACGAGTGCAGCAGAAGCAGTGCGAGCAGCGCTACGATACCAGGTTAGGGCTTGGAGCAGGGTGGGGAGCAACCGCCTTCGAGGATCTCAGGACAGTCACAGCACTTAGTGCGAGGGAACGGGCTCAATACTATCAGTAGAAGGGAGGATCAGCTGGGAGGCGAGAGCGGGGCGGAGAGCCGGGCTGGGGGTCACAACAACAACAACAACAACAAAATGGCTGCAAGCCAAAAGGCGACCAGGACGAGCTTGGGGCACAGGTAAAGGTAATGGCGGTCAAAACAGCAGTGAAATCGGCACAATCAGGCACAAATCGGCAAGCAGGCACAGGCAGCAATGTGCAATTAATAAATAAACAATGAGCAGTCTAGCAGCACAGCAGGACAATGAAATTGAAGGCAGAGGCAGCAATGTCCAATTAATCTAGAAATAATGCGCAGTCTCTAATTAGGCAATGGCAGAGCAGCTTAACCCAAACGAGTGCAGCAGAAGCAGTGCGAGCAGCGCTACGATACCAGGTTAGGGCTTGGAGCAGCGTGTTACGCAGAGTAAAACCTAATGGTCGTGATTAGGCAGAACATACCCCTAATATCCCAAAGCAACATACTCTTCATGGCATAAATGACCATCACAACACTCCAAGATGGCGGCCAGAGTCAGCTTTCTAACCGACCCCTCCTTTATTTCCTACATTTTCACTCACGTGACTAGAATATCCCTCGTGATCTACGTGACCAACTTTTAAGTAACGCACACGGACTACAACCGTGTAGCTGCGATCTGGCAGAGGACACATGGGATTAAATCCCAACGAAGAGACAAATGCAGATTGTTGCAGCCTCCACCAGCCCAACTTGGTAAGGGACGAAATCGCCACTGCGAGAACCATTAGTACCTCACTCGGGACCCCTCCCTAACTATATTTTTTTCAACAGCGACCGCTGAGCGCAGTTCGTTAACCTAAGACACGAACCGGTTGATTCAGCACACCATGGATGTGCTTCTACAGAAATCCAAGTGAGACTTCTCACCCCAATCCAAAAGGTAGATCGCGTCGCCTAGTCCTACTTATCACACTTGCCCTAAGCCCATCACCACCCCAGCTCAGTCTAGACTTTTATGCTCCAACAGCACCCGCCCAGTTGGTCTCAGGTCCCTGAGACACCAGGACCATACTGCTCCTCCCTCGGGTAAGCTGGTACTACCTTGTTAGTAAGCCTACCCCCAATTGCTAATCGCTATTTAGTCGGAATCGTGATAATTGCACGCTCCTTGCTTAGATCACTGTGCAAGCACAAACGGGGCATCTTTTCACTCAAATTATGATTGCTGAAATCGATCCCGTGATGTGAGGAACTACCCTGAGCATTAAGTGCGCCTCACAAACCACACTCCCTGCATGAGTGCACTGACGCTGCACATTGAATGTGGATATAATTAGGCACGGCCAAATAGCATGTCACAAAGACATACACGATGAGGTCTTTTCACGACGAGGTTGATTGTAATTACCGAATGTACAGCATGGTATGCCGATTCCGAATACATTGGTCACCAATGTTTATAACTGCGTGTATTATTGTCAGTAAGTTTATAGTAACCTTTCTTATCTCAGCCATTGGTTGTTCTTTTCTCTCCCTGTTTTTTCCTTCTTAATTTTTCATTAACAGGCAGTTTTAAATTGCTAAATACCAGGCAAATGTAAAAATTGTCAGTCCTGATGATGATCCCAGGTTATTTAGAGCAAGGGATCGAAACGTCGACTTCTTCTAGTGCCCACACAATTTAACATTGTGTATAATTTTGTTGTGACCAGCACTTTGGCGATACTTCTAAATTGAAACACTGACTTGAAAGTAGCCAATTTTGCTCTGCCTTTGCCTGTAACCTTTACATGTGGTATGTGGTTTTCTCCCCTTGTACTTCCCTCCTAAGTACGCTACAGGATTGTGCCCTACCACTAACGGATGTTCGAATATCTTTTGTTCTCATTTTTTGTGATTTACTACAAAATAAAATCCTGGTCTGGCTGGAGACAGGAGTAATATAGCTACCTATCACAGTCTATATTCTAATATTTTCTTAAACTTCTCAAGTGCTAAGGACATTTGTTGTCTTTAATATATGCTTGATACCCGTGGTCCTCAGCCAACTTTCCGGTCTCCTTGTTTCATTAAAAAGTCAGTTCTACTGGAGACAGAATCTGGATCCACTTCAAATGGACGAGGCACAGGTACAGGGGGTAGGACTTTGATCTCCCTGAGTCTTCAAACAAAAGGCAAACCAAAATGCCATTGGAGATTATTCTGGGTTCAAATAAGTTATTCCATTTTCTCCTGGATCCCCTGCCTGCCATAAGTGCACACACCGTCTTAAACAAATGGAACCAGGAGCTATGTTTGAGCAGATCCTGCACACATGCTCCAGGGCACTATTGATATACAAAGGTATGCAGCTCCTAGGAGTGCACGGGAAAGACAGGTCTTTCTAAAAAGTGCCCTCACACACCCCAAAGAATGTCATGCTTCAACATTGGGCTGCTCCTCTTGGGACTGGCGCTGCAATGCCCGACAGACACCCTCAAAGGGGCTCTTTGGCGGATATCATTTTGTTGATGAAGCCGTAGGGTAGGTGCAGGTGTTTGGGCTAGCTAGTGCAATGAGTGTGGAGGTTAAAATAGTTCTCGGGCAACCCTAACTAATGTGCTTACTCCCAGGGAGCACTAGCTTAACTAAAAATAGTGAGCCCCAGCTGGATGTAATGATAGGGCTAGTGTGGTGTGCAGTGCAGTGCCGTCCTACCCTGGCTCCATAGCCAGGGTAGGACGGAAGTTAGTTGCACTGCCTCCAAAGTGCTCTATTACGCATAGGTATAAGTTGAATCACAGCCAACACGTTTCATTCCTGTGCAGGTGACTATGCAGTTTCACTGACAATCCATTGTATTTAAAGTGGGTCACGTAATTTTCCTCTGCATCTTACGATCACCTGACTATCTATTTTATGCCCTGATGAAGTTCCTTGGCACACCGGAATGAAACGTGTTGGCTGTGCTTCAACCTATACATACTATTATTTGAATAAAGAAGATTTTTGGGACTTTATTGGTTCTCCTGAATAATTATTGAGTGCACCTCCTTTTTCTTTGAAACTCTTTGCATCAGTGGCACCTATCCTAGTCGGGTACTAGCCCTATAGGATCATTACATCCAGCAAACAATGACAGTCCCAACAAGACACACAATGAGCCCACCACCTGCTGGTTTTCTTCTCTCTGGAAGTCACCTGTGTCAGTGGCACCAGAAAAGAGAAAAATCCAGACACCTATTATGGGCATGTTTAGGTAGGAGTGGCTGTTTAAATGCAGCCACCCAATAGCACATTTGTACAATGGTAAGCTGGTTAAATATTAGCACTTGACTTTCTCCCTTTTTCTTTTGTGGAAGGATTGGGCTTTTTGGAATTTGTGGCTGCCATCTGCCCGAGAAGGAAGGTTCCCAGACAGCCCTATTTTGCAAGAGTTGCTGCTCCAAAGCTCCATCACGATGTGCTGCAATTGGTTGGACATGTTTTGCAGCAAAGTGCTCTTCACACTGACATGTGACAGACATGTGGGCCAGTTATCAAGCCACTGATTACATGTGTATCACTGCACACTGGATCTCTTTTGCGGGCAACACCTATCTACAGATCTCTGTGCTGAAGAAAGCTTTACGGGGGTTTGGTGGCCATCAACAATAGTCATGTTCGCGATGGAGAAATCCTGAATAGCTGCAAACATCTTGGAAGACTTTAACAGCAAGGTGTTTTTATGACTATGAGCCACATGTAGCCAAAGGAAATAATATAGTTAAAGACATGGCGGATGGGGGCTACTTCAGGGTCCAGTGTTTAAAGCATTTGATGCATTGCATCAACATCATTGTGCATGACTTTCTCAAAAAAGAAGACCTAGTCAGCAACTTAATTACCATCTGCAGAAGAATCTGTACTCATTTCACTCATTCTTTTAAAGCCTGGATGCAGTTGAGGATCATTCTACATGCTAATAGAGTAGCAATTAAAAGCCTTATACAGGAGGTGTTAAAACATTGGAACTTGACTTATTGCATGTTGCAACATCTGTTTGAGAAGTGCAAACCGATCAATGAGTATGTCATTCAAAGAGGAAGGGATGCAATTTGGTAAAGCATGACTATTGGAATGGAAACTTGGGGCCTTGGCAAATGCCTGACAGAGATGTTAATGTTAATGTTAATGTTAAGAGGATTTATGGAGCGCGTGGCTACCCAAAGGCTTCCCAGCGCTAAGCAGTGGACTGATGAAATGACAGTGTGAGAACATGCACTTAGTTGACCTCGGCGAATAACCATGTTTTCAATTTTTTTCTAAATGTCGCCTCTGCGGGTGTAAATCTCAACTCTCGTGGGAGTGAGTTCCACAGCTTGGGCGCCAAGTGGGAAAAAGCTCTCCCACTCCATCTGACCCTTTTTATTCTGGTGGTTTTTAACAGTTGCTCAAAGCTTTGCCTCAAACATCGGTTGGGAAGATGTTGGCACACCAGCTTCCTAATCTTGCTGGACCCTTTGTTATTTATAGCTCTGTGGTTAGGCAAAGTGCTTTGAACCTAATTCTGGCCTCAATCGGAAGCCAGTGTAAGTTTCCGCAGTGAGCCGAAACTGGTTCTTAAATTGGGATTTGATACAGGAGTCTAACTGCAGTGTTCTGATCTACCTGTAACTTCCTAATCACATAATTGGGCGCACCCAAGAAGAGTGGATTCCCGTAATCCAGTTGTGAGGTGACCAAGGAATGTATGACCATTTTCCTTAACTGTACAGGGATAAGCATAAGGATCTTGTTCAGCATTCTTAGAAGCCCAAAGCAGGTGCCTGCCACCTTCCGTGCTTTGGTCTCCATGGTCAGCTCATAGTCCAAGGAAAAGCCAAGGTACTTAATGGCCGTACTGGGGACTGGTGCAGGCCCCAAGCAGCTGGGCTAGCTTACTAGGGGCCTAGAAATTCCTACATTACCAAGGACCATAATTTTAGTCTTATCCCTGTTCACTTTAAGACAGCTCCCTGTTGTCATCCATTTAACTACTTATTCTAGAAAGGGGCCGGCTGACCTGACTTCCCGTAGGTCCTGGAGTCCAATGATACCACCAACTGGGTGTCATAGGCGTATGACATGACGGAAATACCATGTTTCCGTACTACATCAGCCAACGGCTGCTTGTAAATGTTAAACAGTGTGGGTCTTAGTGACGAGCCCTGTGGTACTCCGCACTTTAAGGGCGTCCTGTCCAACAGGAAGCTATCTTCCTTGACTTGAAAGGACCTCTCCTCCAGGAAGGATTTTAGCCACTGCGATGCTTTGCCTTTAATACCTGTTTTACTTAGTCTGTGTGCCAGCAGTTCATAATCAACCGTATTGAATGCTGCACTTACATCAAGAAAAAGTATGCAGCAGACCCCCCTGATCAAGAGTCATCTTTAATTTTTCGGTTAACGCTAGTAGGGCTGATTTGGTACAATGCTTTGGGCAGAATCCCATCTGTGTGGGGTGTAGCAGGAGATGATCTTCCATATGGCCGGGATGCCCGCCACCCCCTCCCAACACCAATTCCCCAAGGGGAGGAGACAGACACAGGTTTGAGCTTTTGGAAGCCGGGGGGGTTGTTACCCCCCCGGCCGTATTTATTAAAATATGAAACAAAATTTAAAACATTAAATTAAAACGTTTCATGAATTATGTACAATTTTACTTTCATTACATTTTTGATGAAGACATGTTCTTTGGCGAACCTTAACAGCTCTCTAATACAAAGGTTTCCTAGCCGAGTCTAGCATCCTGAAAATGTATACAATCTAAATTAAAATTGTACATCCTAGCATTAAGGGCCAACGGCAAGGTCTTAACCGGTGTCAGATCCCTACTACCAAACTCCCGCCCTCACGGTGTGAGTGGCGCATGCGCAGAGGACTTTACCCTCGTTGCCAACTGTAACTTCCCTTGTCGTGGGGGCCCCCTCTCACTCGATGCCATCATAAAGGTCGTCCGAGTCCCCGTGTGAGGTATCTGTAAGAAGGACAGCGTGGACTCCCCCCCTTCCCCACACTCTCTTCCACCGTCGCGGATATCCGGCCCCCGGGAAATTCGTAGGAGGGGCATCTAGCCGTCTCCCCCCTGGGAGGGGCCTATGGCCGTCTCCCCCTAGGCGACCCATCCGTAGTGGGTGCCGCCTACCCGTGGGAGGGGCCAATGGCCGCCTCCCCGGGCGCTCCCATCCATTCTGGGTGGCGCCCCCCCTAGGGACCTTGAAATTACTGCTCACCGATCATGACCTTACCGCCCGACCAAAAAATAAATACGACAGTTGTTTTACCTACTAAGGGAAGAAAATTCACCTAACCTGAAACAGCTTGATGATTCATCAACTTTTCATTTCTACAAAGGGAAAAGGTCCTAAAGCACAAGACAATTACATTACTTGATACATTCCTTTACTTTTCTACAAAGGAAAAAAGGCCTATACACATTTATTCAATGCTGAAACCACTTGACTGCATTTCTTTAATACAATCTGATATCATCAACAAATCACTTTATTAAAAAAACATTGCAATAGGGGCTGGTGGGTGGGTCAAAATTCCCGCTTGTTCCGTCGAGGGCTCACGAGCAACGAGTGGTGCAGCCTTCAGAGCACTGGAACAAGAGGACGCTTCTTTGGATTCCCGCTCTTTTATCCGTCTGCGGGAGGGCGGGGACCCTCCTCAGGTACGCCCACGGGGCGCGGTCTTCCGGGTGGGTGTCTATGACAACCCCTTCTGGGCGGGAAGGGCGTGCTCCGGCTACGCCGCTTTGGGCATACCAGCTGAATCACGCCCCCGCCAAAAATGGTTTCCCGGGGGGATCGGGGCACCCATCCATACGTTCGGGGGGGACCGAATGGTCTTCCCTTTCCATATGGCCGGGATGCCCGCCACCCCCTCCCAACACCAATTCCCCAAGGGGAGGAGACAGACACAGGTTTGAGCTTTTGGAAGGCGGGGGGGGAGTTACCCCCCCGGCCGTATTTATTAAAATATGAAACAAAATTTAAAACATTAAAGTAAAACGTTTCATGAATTATGTACAATTTTACTTTCATTACATTTTTGATGAAGACATGTTCTTTGGCAAACCTTAACAGCTCTCTAATACAAAGGTTTCCTAGCCGAGTCTAGCATCCTGAAAATGTATACAATCTAAATTAAAATTGTACATCCTAGCATTAAGGGCCAACGGCAAGGTCTTAACCGGTGTCAGATCCCTACTACCAAACTCCCGCCCTCACGGTGTGAGTGGCGCATGCGCAGAGGACTTTACCCTCGTTGCCAACTGTAACTTCCCTTTTCGTGGGGGCCCCCTCTCACTCGACGCCATCTTAAAAGTCGTCTGAGTCCCCGTGTGAGGTATCTGTAAGAAGGACAGCGTGGACTCCCCCCCTTCCCCACACTCTCTTCCGCCGTCGCGGATATCCGGCCCCCGGGAAATTCGTAGGAGGGGCATCTAGCCGTCTCCCCCTGGGAGGGGCCTATGGCCGTCTCCCCCTAGACGACCCATCCGTAGTGGGTGCCGCCTACCCGTGGGAGGGGCCAATGGCCACCTCCCCCGGGCGCTCCCATCCATTCTGGGTGGCCCCCCCTAGGGACCTTGAAATTACTGCTCACCGATCATGACCTTACCGCCACAGGCCGGATAGTTGACCGACTATCCGGCCCCCCCACACCTCCTAAAGGTCATGCCCGCTCAAACCCCTTAGCCATGCTATGAAGTCTCCTATTATTAAATCATTCCCCGCCCCGGACAGGTGAACCCCATCATCCAGATAATAGTGATCACCCCGAATACACCCATGGGGAATGCTATGCAGATGCGCGGAGCGAAACAGTTTCCCAATTTTATTGTTGACCCTCTTAACCGAGTGGTTCAACGCTGACACAGAGAAACCCCCCCGCCAAACTTTCCTGGGAATCATGTGGGACCAGGCAATTGTACACCCCGGGAGCCTCTTAGCCAACCAGCTGACTGCCGACAAAATGTGTTCCACTAACACTCGTCTTCCCAGTCTTACCAAGTCATTGCCCCCCAAGTGTACTATGATTATAGATGGCGGTGACTAAGCATGAGCGGGAAATCCGTTACGCTAGCGGATTTTGCGGATTTTCGGGAAATCGGCTATCCGCGAATTTTGCGGATTTCCCGCAAAATCCGCAAAAATAAATCTGCGAGCGTAACGGGTTCAAAAGTTGAACCCCCACTCATGCAACTATTTTACAATGGCGCCAGCAAGCTGCCAGCGCCGTTGTAAAATAGTTACAAAGTTAGCTTGCACAGGAACCACTAGATAAAACGAAGCAGGTGCTGCTTTATTTTATCTAAGTGCTTCCTGTGCAAGCTAACTTTGTAACTATTTTACAACGGCGCTGGCAGCTTGCTGGCGCCATTGTAAAATAGTTACAGGCACAGCCTTACACAGGTCACTCAAGGGACCCCTGCGCCCTTCAGGGCGATTGCATAGTAACACACACATGGTCACTCGAACTAGTTGATGCTCAAATTCAGTGACTCATTCATTAGCCCAAAAACAATCATGAGCGTCTTTGAGGCTGGACAGGTGTGCCTCTTCCCAAATATACTGTGGAAAATCAGCTGTGATGCTGGGTAGAGGGCGGCCTTTGCATGGTCGCTCGAACTAGTTGATGCTCAAAATCAGTGACTCATTCATTAGCCCAAAAACAATCATGAGCGTCTTCGAGGCGGGACAGGTGTGCCTCTTCCCAAATCTACTGTGGAAAATCAGCTGTGATGCTGGGTAGAGGCCTTTGCATCCTTGACTTTCATGAGCGCAATCCCCGTGCTGTTCCTGTGACCAGGAGCTTCTTTCTCTTCATATAATTGTGTTCGCACGGGTTGCTGCAAGTTCGCACGCGTTTTGTACAATTTCGCAATTTGCGAAATTGTACAAAACCCTCGCGAACTTGCAGAAACCTGTGCGAACATAAAAAAAAAATCCGCAAACTCGCGAGAATTTGCGGATTTTGCAGATTGCGAGTTCGCAAATCCGCAAAATTCGCGAACGCGAGATTCGCAAAATTCGCCCATACTTAGTGGTGACCTTTTCCACCGAAAAAGACCCTCCATAAACGATTGAAATTGGTCAAAACAGAGGCCTCCCTTCCCATGGAAGGTCACTCTGAACCTGTATTCCCCAGATGCGTGAGTCGCGTCACCTGCCATGAATACTTCTCCGGCGCGCCTCACGTATGAGTGGCCCACAACCCATACCACTTGCTCTCCAGTCGGTGATCCTCGACCGCTGGTCCTCCGGTGATGGGTTGATCCCAGATTCCGCCCCGCGTCACAGGCTCGCAAAACTGTAATTCAAGCAAAAGACAACAAGCGTGAGTGCATTTCATCAGTCTTTTACAACATGTGCAGCCGCACATACCTTTTGAAACAGTTCGAGGACCAACGGCCTAGCTGTTTTACCTCCTCTGTACCCAGACCTCGAGCCGTAGCCTCAGTAGCGGCCCCTATTCTGAAGGAGTGGGTCCCAAAATCGCACGGGTCCATGCCCGCCTCGGCGATCGTCAGTGCTAGCACCCTCTGAAACTGAAATCTCGTCAGAGGGGTGCCATCCATGTGCCTAAGCAGGCTCCCTCCCCATGTCGCCGGCCTCTGTGCCAAGTATTCCTCTAAACACTTTATCGGACAAGTGGGACACCCTCGAGCGCGCTGCATAACCACACTATCCCCCACAGCATCCTGGTCTGTCTTGGACCTAGCTATTGAGATTAGCATCGAATCACCCCGTATTTGCACGTGATCCCTGCAAAGGCCTCCCTCCATATCTTTCTCGTTCCTCGCCACGAGTTCGCTTACCCGCATGGCCCCATGAAATTTGAATTTTGAATTTTAAAATATTTGTAAAGCGCTCTTATACCGAAATCGGTTTCATGGCGCTAGAGGCAGAAGACCAGTGGGTACAGAGGAAAGGGTTATACGGCTACAGATCTGGAGAACAAGAGGGTTTTCAAATGTCTGCGAAATTCCAGGTAGGAGGATGATGACCTAAGAGAAAAAGGAAGTGAGTTCCAGAAGGAAGGAGCCAGCACTGCAAATCTGGCCCCACCAGACTTCTGTTTCCTAAAACGAGGGACTGACAAAAGGGCCAGGTGAGTGGAACGGAGTTCTCGGGAAGGAAGGTAAGGGGAAATGGCTTCACACAGGAAAACGGGAGCGGTCCCTGATCTAGCTTGGTAGGTGATACATCCAAGCTTAAAAAGGGCCCTCTCCCTCACTGGGAGCCAATGGAGAGACTGCAACAAAGGGGTCGTGTGGTTGAACCTGGGGAGTCCATAGATCAGGCGAGCCGCCTGATTCTGAATTTGTTGGAGCCGGCGGAGCAGATAAGCCGGCGCACCATTGTAGATGACGTTCCCATAGTCAAGGCGCGAAAGCACCATGGCCATGAGGATGAGCTTGAGTGCAGCAGTTGAGAAGAAGCGGGCGACCTTTCGGATGATCCGCAGGGAAAGAAAACAAGCAGATACAACTGCATTGATCTGCGTATGAAGGGTAAGCATGGGATTGATGAAAATACCCAAGGTTTTAACCTTGGGAACAGGAATAGGGGGAGGGCCAAGGGCAGAGGGCCAGAAGGAAGGGGACCAGGGACTGCAACCACCCCCCGTCAGGACCAATTCGGTCTTGTCCGGATTCAGTTTGAGGTGGTTGCAGTTCATCCACCCTTGGATAAAAAGCATAACCTTCTGGAAATTAGAAGCTGAGGAAGGAGAAGAGGTAAGGTTGAAAACAAGTTGGAGGTCGTCGGCGTAATTAAACACCGAGACCTCCATCTGCTGTAAAGAAAAAATGAGGGGTGAAATGTATAAGTTGAAAAGCAAGGGGGACAGGGAAGAGCCTTGGGGGACTCCGCAAGTCACCCTCCTAGGAGGAGCAGTGAAGTTGGCAAGATGGACAGCCTGTTCCCTGTCCGTCAAAAAGGAACGGAGCCAAGCATAGGCCGAGCCCCCAATGCCCGCCGCTTCGACACGGGTCAACAAGATGTCATGGTCCACCGTGTCGAACGCGGCGGACAGGTCTAACAGGACTAGAGCCTGTGGCCGGCCAATGTCAATGCCCTCTCTTAATTGATCCATCACCGACACAACTACCTTCTCGGTAGAGTGCAGCGGGCGAAAGCCCGCTTGGCGGGCGGCCAAGCAGCCTGTGGATTCCACAAAGGTACTCAGGGACCTGGTGATATGAGCCTCTGAGACCTTAGCGAGGTAAGGGAGGAGGGAGATCGGGCGGTAATTGGCGGGCGTAGAGGGGTCACTGCCAGGCTTTTTCAAAATGGGGATGATGACTGCTGATTTGTGGGCAAGGGGGACAATACCAGAGTTAAGGGAGTGATTGATAAAAGTGAGTGGTGGGGAATAGCAGTTAGAAAAGAGCTCTTTTAGAGCAAAAGCAGGACCAATGTCCCGAGGGGAACCTGATTTGATCCTAGCTAAAAGAGGGAGCAGAGAGTCTCGGGTGAGGGGAGGGAACTCAGTAAAGGAGGGGGGCGGGGGGGGTGGGGGAACAGCAGAAGGTACCATGGGTGGGGGAGGAATGTTGGCCCTAATGAGGGAAATCTTCTCAAAGAAAAAAGAATTAAGGGAGTTGCAGAGTGTTTGGGACGGAGGGATTTTTGAGACCACCCTGTCAGAGGCCGCCAATTCATGAATAGTATTGAATATCTCCTTCGGTTGGTTTTCTGCTGCCAAGATTCTGCCAGAGAAGTACTCCGTTTTAGCTTTTAGAATGTCTCGTTTGTACTCTTTTAGGGACAGGCAGTAACTAGCCTTAAGGAGGGGGCAGTAGGTGCGCCGCCAGGCGCGTTCCGCTCTACGGGTCGCAATTTTTTTCCCCCTGAGGGCAGGAGTAAACCATCGGTTGGCCCCGTGGGCGCGTTTAACAGTCACTCTCTTAAGGGGGACGGTGGAATTACATGCCTTTAGCAGCCAGTTGTTAATGGCTGAGAGCTGAGAGGAAGGGGATAAATCGTTAAGCTCCGGGCTGGTAGCCTCCAAGGAGGAGCAAACCGCCGGGAGGGCCGCCTTATCCCACTTTCTGGCCCAGATGTTTTTGGGCAGAGGGGGTTTAGGTGGCCGTCCGAGGCTAGCTGTGAAAGAGATGAGGGAATGGTCAGACCAGGAACAAGGGGAAATGGTTGAAGGGCCCATAGGGATGTTAAGGGACCAAATTTGGTCAAGTTGATGACCTTTGATGTGGGTGGCCGAACTCAGCTGAGGGGAGAAGTTAAGGCTGGTGAGCAGAGCCGTAAACTCCTTAGATCTTATATCTTCAGCTGGGTCATTCGGCCAATAATTTAAGTCTCCCAAAAGAAGAATGGCAGAGTTGTTTACCACAAGGGTGGCCAAAAGGTCCTCTAGAGCGGGTAGAAAACCAGGGGTAGACTGGGGCGGGCGATATATGAGAACACAGGTTATAGGGGTACCGAAGGAAGTGGAACGGACTACTAAGCAGTCTACTGCAGGGATCACGGGGGACGGTAAGGTTTGGAAGAGGAAGTCTGCGCGGGTGATCAGTGCCACACCCCCCCCCGTCTTCCCTCCTGGGCGGTCCTTCCTAATGGCCGCGTAAGTAGGGGGCAAAATGGACAGCAGGCTGGGAAGCGAGTCGTCCCTGAACCATGTTTCCGTGAGGAATAACAGGTCAGGCTGGCGTGAGTCGAGCAGATGGAAAAGCTCGAGCTGGTGCCCATCCGCAGACCTGGTGTTAAGGAGGATCGCAGAAGTAGGAAGCTTAGGGCCGACAAGGGCGCAGGGGAGGGCGTCATCGTGCCTGGAGGGCGACTTGGTGAAGGGAGGAGGGTCGGAGGACGGTAATAGGGATGAAACACTAAGGAGCGGGGGTGCAGGGCAAGGGCAGCTGAGACCCAGAGAGGCAATGCATTCTAATACTAAAGGTGGAGGGGGACGGGGATGCCAGAGGGAGAGTAAATACGGCGACGGGTATGTGGTTAGAACACGGGCATGGCGACCGGGCCCGGGCCCCAGCCGGCCGCAGACGGGCGCAGACGAGCTTAACTCTGGCGCGACTCCGGCGCGCCTACGACGCGCCCGCTGCGCTCGTCCGCTGCGCTGCCTCATAGTGTCCGTATAAATAGGGGCGGAGCTGCGGGGGAGTGGCAGGGCTATGGTGGAGTATGCTGCCCAAGCCAAAATGGCGCCCGTTACCGCTGGGAGCCCCCGAGAAAACAATCAGGCCCAGCCAGCAACTCACCCCTGCAAGCAGAATGAGGTAAGAACCTGCATAACTTTAAAATCAGTTAGTTTCAGATGAAATTACAACAATTTCCGAAATTTCCGAAAATGAAAATTAAAACGCCTGCGCTCGTAATCAGCGGGGCGGGATGCCTAGGAATCAGGAAACTCTCCAAAGTATGACCGGACGACCCACTGCCACCGGGCCACTGGTCAAACACAGGAGAGAGTAGGAAACACGCTCCTAAATAGGGGCGGAGCTGCGGGGGAGTGGCAGGGCTATGGTGGAGTATGCTGCCCAAGCCAAAATGGCGCCCGTTACCGCTGGGAGCCCCCGAGAAAACAATCAGGCCCAGCCAGCAACTCACCCCTGCAAGCAGAATGAGGTAAGAACCTGCATAACTTTAAAATCAGTTAGTTTCAGATGAAATTACAACAATTTCCGAAATTTCAGAAAATGAAAATTAAAACGCCTGCGCTCGTAATCAGCGGGGCGGGATGCCTAGGAATCAGGAAACTCTCCAAAGTATGACCGGACGACCCACTGCCACCGGGCCACTGGTCAAACACAGGAGAGAGCAGGAAACACGCTCCTAAATAGGGGCGGAGCTGCGGGGGAATGCCAAGGCGAAAGCTGCCCGGAACAGAACTGTTTCAGAAGGGGAGGAGCATGTCTCATCCAGCTTTGCTACAAGCCGAGACAATCTCTCTAAACCAATCGGGTGCCTCGTATCTTGTTTGCGACCCTCCAGGCGTCGCCAGCCGCGAAGCGGCTTTCTGACTAAAAAGGAACCCGCTGGATCCCTTATACCGTGGAGCTGTGCTATGAATGATATGGCCGCCCTATGTCTGTTGGCAGTTGCGGCTGATCGGCCTTCTCTGTGCAGTGCTACTAGGAACCCCAGGAAGGATTCCTCCTGCCCCCAGCTATGTCTCCCTGCTGGGCCTAAAAAGGTGCAGTAAGAACGAAACGCTCCCTCATAAGCCTTCCTAGTCCTGGGCGCTAAGCTGGCTGCCACGAGGTCTTGTAATCCGGGGCACCGATCAGCCACAGTGCTTCGGGGAACGGTGCCGCCACTAGGTCCGCTGTGGGTAGATAGCCCCTGAACGCCTGCATGTGTGAACGAGAGAGTGCATCAGCTGCATTATTCAGTACACCTGGCACATGTTTTGCCCTGAACTGTACATTCAATTTCATGCAACGTAAAACAATTTTATTTAACAATCTCAGGATCCACTTGCAGCGGGCTGCCTGCTGATTAATGCACTCAACCACAGTCATATTGTCAGACCAAAACACCACCGAGCGGTCCCTAAAGTCGTCTGGCCATGCCATCAGAGCGACCCAAATGGGAAATAGCTCCAAGAACCCAATGTTACCTGTCAGACCGCTGGAGTGCCACCACGTCGGCCATACTTGCGCCGACCATCGATTACCAAAGATGGCGCCAAATCCCACGCTCCCAGCTGAATCGGTCCACAAACCTAGTTCATCCGATGATGCTGGTGGTTTGTTCCACACAACTCGACCGTTGAAGTCCGCCAGAAATGCCAACCAAATGCGCATATCCTGGCGAACCTCTGCCGACAGTCTCGTACGGTGGTGTCCCTCCTTGAGGCCAACCATAGCTTGTGCAATAGAGCGTGAGAAGGGGTGGGCCATTGGTATCACCCTTAAGGCAAAGTTAAGCTGACCCACTGTTTGCTGTAACTGGTGCAGGGTCACTTTCTCCCTGCCCAGGCATTGCGTCAAGGAAGCCCTAAACTTGGCCACCTTATCCATTGGTAAACGGAAACATCCTTCCACAGAATCGAGCTCAATTCCCAGAAACTCCAGTGAAGTAGATGGTCCAACAGTCTCACCTGGTGCCAATGGGACTCCGAACTCCTGCATGAGGATGCAGAAGTCCTGCAGCGCCTGCGCACATTTCGTATTGCCGGCCGCTCCCAAGAACAGGAAGTCATCTAGATAGTGCATAACGTGCCTATGCCCTGTGGTCTCAGTGAACGCCCACTCTAAAAAACAGCTGAACATTTCAAAATAGGCACAAGAAATGGAGCAACCCATAGGCATGCATTTATCCATGTAGTAACTCCCTTGAAACGCAAAACCTAGCAAGCGCTGGTCCCGCGGGTGTACCGGGAGCAACCTGAATGCCGATTCGATGTCCGATTTCGCCATCAGCGCTCCGGGGCCCAGATGATTTAATATGGCAACGGCATCGTCGAACGATGCGTACCGTACCGAACAAATATCCGGGTTAATGGCTTCGTTCACCGAGGAACCCCTTGGGGCAGACAAGTTGTGAATGAGTCTAAACTCCCCTGGGTCTTTCTTTGGAACCACTCCTAGCCGTGAACACACGAAATCCGCCACCGGCGGGCATTGAAAAGGCCCCGCCACCCGCCCAAAGCTGACTTCTTTGGAAATTTTCTTTGCTACTACACTTGGGTTATGTTGGACAGATAACTGATTTGTACAAAAGGAGTCCCCCCGAAAATCCCCCGCCGGGATGTTGAAGGCATATAGGAATCCATTCCTCAAAACCCCGGCGGATACATGATCAGGGTAGTTGTTCAACCAAGGAATCAAAGCCATGATATCGACAGGTGTAGGCAATCGGTTTCTAAGCATCACCTCACTCTTGCTTAGACCCCCCTTTTCCTCCCGTTCCGCTGTTCTTTGATCTACAGCTACTCTCCGGGTGTGAGGAGTTCCCACAGCCCGCACACGCATGCCTGAACCTACATGTTCCCTGGAGCCTGTTACAGTTGCCTCTATTGAAGCCCCAACAAACCCCCCGCTTGCCGCCATTTCCGCTGGTCTTGGGCTGAAATTCCCCACCGGCGCTTGCTCGAAAGGGCAACGCAGGCTTTTGGCGAACGGACCCCGGCCCACTCCCGCCCGGCGAGGACGTACCCGCTGCACCAGGCAAGAGCTGCTTGTGCCATGACGTTGAGGCAGTCCCAGGTCAAAGTTGCATCAAACTCTTTCGCTTTTCGGAATTTCAGGTCATATCCTTTCCACTCGTCCCCCTCAAACATGGTATAAAAATCCATAATCCTATTCTGGTAACAGGACAACTCGGTCATCACTTCCGGCTTTCGTTCACCTATGACTGCCGTAAATATCGAAAAGGCCTTTACCCAGTTCGC
Organism: Lissotriton vulgaris; assembly: GCF_964263255.1. NCBI lineage: Eukaryota > Metazoa > Chordata > Amphibia > Caudata > Salamandridae > Lissotriton > Lissotriton vulgaris. Next base: position 40,289 of record NW_028253932.1, on the reverse strand, counting down.
TACGGTCTCATCGACCCTAAATTCCGCCATCTTGGCCCGCCATAAACTGGGGTGCCATAAATCTTTCTGGGATTTTGCATATTCCATCTCGCGATGGTCAGTCAACAATGAAAACATATTCACATATTTTTCCCCCCATATCATTTCCTTTGTGGCCGCAGGGATGTGCTGGGCCACCCTTTCGCGCCTTGAAGGTAATTAACCTTCCCCCGCCATTGGCAATGGGTGCTTACCGGGTTCAACCGCCGTGTCTGCTGCCTTTTCCCGGCTAACCGTAGGTACTCCTGGCGCCACCTGTGGGGGAACAAAAGGAACATTCGCTGTCCCGGCTTCTCTCGACTGCCGTAACTGCTCGATTATTAGTCTAGCCTCCTCGGCCGGGTCCCCCGCGGCCACTGCCCCCCCCGCTTTCTTCTTGAGCCAGGGTAACACTGCCGCTAACTGGATGGCCAGTTCCGGGGGCATCTGATCATCATTAACAGGGGTAATTACAACCGAGATTGGTAGACCTATATCTGGACTCGGTACCAGGCTGTCTGCCGGTGTGATGGGGGCGGCTGGGGGCACCTCAGGAACCGGATCCTCCCCGGAAACCGCCCTCTTCTTAATACGCTTCCCCCTACCCTCAGGAACGACTCCCGGCAAGGCCGGGCCTATTACCTTCTTAGGACGGCCTGAGGGGTTTTTCTGGGCCGCTAACTGCTTTTTAACCTCGGCCAAACATGACCGATCGAATCAACTTTACTGAGTTTTCGGTCCATGATCGCCATTCGGTTCGACAAGGTGTGCAGTACCTTCTCCAGCTCAGAGCTCTTTCCCGCTTTTTTGCCGGCCATAGCTTCGTTTACTCCGCTCTAGTCGATCAACGAGGGATAACTGAAAGAGAAACAACAAGATTACAAGTTCTCAAAATTGCTGCTTGTTCCGTCAAGGGCTCACGAGCAACGAGTGGTGCAGCCTTCAGAGCACTGGAACAAGAGGACGCTTCTTTGGATTCCCGCTCTTTTATCCATCTGCGGGAGGGCGGGGACCCTCCTCAGGTACGCCCACGGGGGGCGGTCTTCCGGGTGGGTGTCTAGGACAACCCCTTCTGGGCGGGAAGGGCAAGCTCCGGCTACGCCGCTTTGGGCATACCAGCCGAACCACGCCCCCCGCCCAAAATGGTTTCCCGGGGGGATCGGGGCACCCATCCATACGTTCGGGGGGGGACCGAATGGTCTTCCCTTTCCATGAATTGTGACAAAGTTTTGTTGACATGCCTCTCCAAAATCTTGCTATTAAATGGAAGCAATGATATAGGACAACAATTCTCCGTTAAAGCTACATCCAGATTTGGTTTCTTTAGCAGCGGTTTCACTACTGCTTGCTTCCAAGCAACAAGGACTCTGCCTGTCTAAAGGGAGAGATTTAGCATAACTTCTATTGAGGGCAGGAGGACCTCCATGGCCTTTGCAAAGATATGTGCGGTGTCGTATCTAAAAGGGAGCCTGATCTAATCTCTTTGATAATCATTTGTACCGTGTCGGTGCCCAGATCTGGGAAGAAGGATAGGACAGGACTTACAACCTCCTACTGACCTAATTCTGGAATGGCAGGGTAATTCCAGGTTGAATTCCCCTGAAAAGATATTTGCGTCCTTTTCATAAAAATTAGTGGCTAGCACATTACATTTTTCTTTAGAGGCTTCATGGTAAGGAGTGTCTTGATTGATTGTTGTTAAAGATTTTACCACTCTAAGCAACTCTTTAAACGAATGGTGCACCTGCATGATCTTTTCCTCACAGAACACTGACCCTTTCATTTTCAAATGGTAGTTTTTAATCGCTTGTCTATATTTCTCTTTAAGTAAGGTGGCAAAGGTCTTTCTCCAGTCCCTTTCCAATTCTTTGCAACCCTTTTTCAGCAGTACTAGCTGGTCATCAAACCACTGGAACGTTTTGGACTGATTAGTTGAATTGGAATTCATGAGGGGAGCGGCTTCCTCTAGTGCCCGTAGGACCCACCCTTCCCAGTTAGCATAAACTTCATCAATATGTCTGCCAGCATTAAAGCCGGACGATTGCAGAGCTTCCATCCAGATTTCAGATCTCAGTTTAGCCAAGTTTCTCAGCTGGGGTACTGCGACCGACTTAGTGAGATGCTACTTCCTTTTGAGGTTTTCTACAGAAAGTCACCAAGGGGGACAGTACGATGGACCAAGTTATCCCTTTGTTGTATCTTCCACAGTTTCAGTTAAAAAAAGTTTCTGAAAGATTTGCAGGTGTGAACGGAAATGATGATGCGTTTAACTTGGTTCAGAGCTTTGTCCTTTGCTTGGCTGATAGCACAAGGCTGAAAAGAGACATTGTGTCATCCAAAGAGAACATCTGTGCAACAATACTTGGTTCACAATACAAACAAATTGTGGCCTCTTTCATTCCTTTTTGAGAAGAAGATGTTTTGCAATACAAGACGCAGGTTGTTTAATGAGCCAGAGACCTGGATGGAGAATGGCTGGACATTATAGTCCCACTACCGGGCAGAAGTTCTGGAGTGCCGCCTTCAATTTCCAGAGAGGGCAGTCCTGTTGTCTCACAGCAGCCAACATCAGCAACAAGAACACCAGCGGCACCAACAACAGGAACAGAAGAATTGGCCCCAACCTCTGCATTGACTTGATTTCAAGTGGCAGGTCTTAAGCCCAGTGCAGAGGCGAAGGCAATATAGAACGCATTAGTGGCAGCCGCAATTACCATTCAAAGGATGTTACAGGACTATCTGGATGACCCAAGAAATGTCTATGTGGATCAAAACCCATTGGTGTATTGGTATGGGAAGATGCACCAATGGCCAGAGCTCAGCAGGCTGGCAATAAAGTATCTAGCTTGTCTGATAGCTAGTGTGTCTACTGAGAATATGTTCATAACATAACGTGCATTTGTAAAGCGCACGTTCAGTGCAGCTGGCGCACGTGTCACAGTGAGAAGGACCAGTCTCTTCCCTTAAAAAGTGGAGAGATTGACCATGATCAAAAATGAACCAACACTTCATACAACACAATTTTACCATCCTGAAATAACTAGGAGGAGGATAAGGGTGACTGGTCAGACCAACTTCTGGGCGAACCACTTGAGTTTGAGAGTAGGCCACAATAGAACATTTAAATTATTTATCTTCAAACTGCTAAGCCACAAAAAATTGATATAGGTAAAGGAACATTATATATTTTGTTTGAGTCTGACTGACTTATGCAGCCCCACCATTTATTAGGCAAATGTATGGCCAGTTTGGAGTTTGCCAGTGAACCGTAAAGAATCCTTCCCATTTCCTTCTAGTACATAGAGAAAATGTCGGCCACTGCCCCATGACTATCCTTTATTTCATCTCCTAGCAGGATTGCCCCAGAATATTTGATTTACAAGACTGCCCAATGTGTGCTGCTTGAATCATAGAGGAGATACAATTGTGTACTACCATGCTTGAATTGGAACATGTAACTATTGCACCAATGAGTGATATATTATTGAGTGATTGTGAACGATGATTCATGATTCATGTGGTGCCAGACAGTGAGGAAGGTTGTTCAACTAATTTGTAAACTTGATTTTGATGATTTGCAAGGTTTGGGGGCTGATTGTGATAATTTTCCCTGAAGGTGATTGGCCCTTTCACATTTAATAAGATTTTCTTGCAGGGTCAACTGCTTTTTTCTGGTTTCAATCTTCAGAGACTGGATCAGTCAGTTTAGTTAACAAACACAAATATACACCAAAGAAATTACTCGAATAATATTTCTTATCTTGTTCAACAACAGCAGTGCATTACAGGTTGATAACTCTCATTTGGGTAGGGGGAATTGGACGGATTTGTTACCAACACCACTTACCCACTCACAAATTAAAGGATCCATATTTTAGATATAGAAGAACATCATTTGTCAACATCATCATTCATGCTTTGTGTTGCGTAAAAGCTTAACCTTCTCTACTTCAGACTCTAAGTCCACTTCTACTGACTGGATGAATTTGTAACTTTAGTTGCTCAGAAGTTACCATTTCTAGTTTTTGTTATAATATCAGGTATTCATTGTTGTGTCATGGTGGTAGTAGTCTAGTCTTAGTCTTTTTAAAGCTATGATATAAATATATAACCTCCTAGCATTGGGCTTTTCTTACAATGTGGTTGCCTGTGATGGATACATCTTTTCATTAATCCTACAGTTGGAGCTCACATATGCGGGAGTGGGACCTCTCTTGTTGTGATGCCTTCCCAATTAGCACACTAGCCTGCTACTACTACCACCACCATTAAGAAGGCACCTTCGTAAACCCTGTGGTAAGGCTTTGGAAGATTGAGAGAGATAGTTCAGGTATTAAAACTTTGGAGTGAAGTGAACTAGTTTAATTAGTAACTAACTTTTACTACAGATAAGTACTTTGACTTTCCTTCTTTATCTAGGTTTTTGTAGGTAATATATGGGCAATTGCAGCATACCCCTAATGGTCATTATAGCTACAGAGGGTAGAAGGACAAGTGTATAACTAACTGGTATACACTTTGATAAGCGGAATTAAAAAAACAGGCTGTGAGAAAAGGCAGCAGTGTAAAGTAAAATTAAAATCCAAAGAAAGAAAAACTACTTCAGGCATAAAGTCAAAGAATAATTTGTCTATTTACTTTCATGCGACAATATGAACAAAATCCACCCTCTCCACCCACAACAAGCCCACCCCTCTCAGCAAAGAAATCTCTCTGTCCCCAACCAATGTCCAATGTCTAAAGAAAACTGTCCAACAAAGTCCAAAGTTCCGGCCCCAACTCTCTTCCCAATTCCCACCCCCTCGACAAATATCTCTCCCACTAAAATAAAGAAGTAAACAAAGGGCTCAGAAGAGGGCGTTCTCGAAGCAGGTCCAGAGTCCCAGGTGTTATTCCTCCAAGGGTGCCATCTGGCAGGCAAGCTGCGCCAGCTCCCCCCCCCCCGCGACTATGGCACTGGAGGGCCTGGTGTGTGAGGCAGAAGTGGTGGATTGGGAAGCTGCTGGTGGCTGGCTGGAGGAACTGGGGGCAGATGCTGCTGCCTCACCCTCCTCCTGATCCAGAGCCACCGGCCTACGGTACTCACCCTGAATGGCCGCAAACCTCTGCTGTTGCAGCCTGGGGCCTATCTCCTGCTGTATAGGTGGTGCAGCAGCAGGAGTAGCTATTTCTAGAAAGAAACAAAAGAAAAAAGGCAAATTATAAACCAAGCTCTGCCTAAACACTTACTTAGAATTATATAGTGGCACCATAGAAGTACATTTCTGGTCCCCTAGGACCATTGGAATTTTTATGCGATGTTAGTAGAGTTACAGAGTCATTTTTTTACCTACACATGCCTCACATAAAAACACTGACTGTCTGAAAGAAATGAAGGCAGAATACCACCACATAAAAAAACAAAGTGACTTTTGTTTCCTTTTAAAGTATTTCCTTGCTAAAAAACTACCAACAACAGAACAGTTTAAAGAGGGTCCAAGGGATATATAGTTTAAAGTCCCGTACCTGATTCTTATCCCCAGCTCCTACTAAATGTATAACACAGAAAACACAGTGGGTCTACCAGCTCAATTATGAGGCTGCACTGTCATGCCGAGTCACCAGGATCTCGGGTGTATGTATCACATGAAGACAGCGTATTTCAAAAGAAGGGTGAACACTACATGCATAAGAAAAACCGGCACAGCATAGGTTATTCATACATGGTTGACAAATCCAAAGCAATTAGCAAAGGGTTCCCATCAAATTGACTAAATGATCAGTCCTATCATTTGGCCAAACCCTGGTGCATGTCAGGCTGGTCCCCTGATCATTGGGACATCAAACACCGCACCATTTGTTGCTGGTTAAGGATTTGGTCCACCAACATAAACGAACCGTCTGTGATGGCTGATCTTTGATGGTAAAGTAAACAACAGTGCAACAGGAAATATAGTGACTTTAAAATAGGATGGAGTGCCCTCCTACTAATAAATTTATTCTACGGACGAGACACGCCTCCTAATTAAAAAACCTGAACATTGCAAGAGAGACAGTCAACAAATATCTGTCTAGTAACGGGCCAACATGTTTCTGCCTAACGGGTATGTAATCCCTTGGCATTCATCAGGGCCTCTGTTCTTTCAATAGTTGCACTCCTAGTAGTGAAACAAGAAAAACACCACCATCACCAAAAAAGAAAAGCCATGGGTATCCCCCAAGTGCACCCACACCCCCCCAACACATTGAGGCCCGCAATAGGCCCCCAGAGACATTCTCCACATGCCTTTCCATGGCAGTCCCACCGCCGCGGAAAGGCTGGCTACTGCCGGCATCATAACCATGCCGGCAGAGCCTGGCACTGCAACGACACCATTGTGGCGGTCCAGGCTTGCCCGCTAAGCTGGTGTGCAGACTGCAACCAGCGAAAAAGAGGCGGGCAGAAAATCTCACCGCCGCGCTCGTCACCACCATGCTGATGGGACCGTCGGTTTTCTGCTTTGCGGTCACAGGCGGATTTCCACGGCCGGCCCGGTGGTAACTCACCCGCAAAAGGTAAGGGGTCCCCAGGGAACCCCTTCCTCTTTGTGAGCGTGTGCTAAAATATTTTTTCAGAGCAGGCAGTAGTTTCACGGACCACTGCCTACTTTTAAAAAATGAAACTGAAACGTTTAATTTTTAAATGCAACCCATTTTCCTTAACCCCTTCACTGCGGCGGCTATTCCGCTGCAGTGCTAAGGGGGCAGGGCGGCCGAGTGGCGGCCGCATGCTGGTGACGGAACCGCTCCGTCAACAGCCTCGGTTGAGCTGTGCTCATGACGGAGCGGTTCGCGCCGCGCAGGCGTTCCGAGCGGGCCATGACGGAACCGCTCCGTCATCAGCACAGCGCACCCGCAGCAGGGGTTAAAGGAAAACAGACTGCATGTTTTTTTTTAAAACTGCTTTATTTAAACAGCAGTCACAGACATGGTGGTCTGCTGACCCCAACAGGCCACCATCCCTGGGAGTGCTAGCCATTCCTAATGGGGTAACAAATAGCACCTGCCTCATGAATATTAAAGAGGCAGGTAATTTGCGATCCCATTAGGAATTGCAAACAGTGATGCAATTTGGGACTCGCAAATTGTTGGGGTCGTATATCTAGCCTCTGGTCACACATGGCACATATAATATGTGGATATCCTGTCTGCCTTAAGTAGACGGCAGGAAAAACAATGCACTGCACAACAGGAAACAGAACGGGATATACATTTTGTTTTGCATGTTCATCACAGAGTACGCCATCTGCAAAACTAAAATGAGGTATTTAGTTCCACTTTACTTCCTGGCCTTGCCCCCCACCCCAAACTATTTTCAACAAATACATTTGCCTGGCAGTAAGGAACTTATCCTGCTGCGGGGTAAGTAGGAGGGATTGGCTGGGAAGGTAGAAGTTTTGCCATAGAATAGTACGGTATCAATTATCAGTATCATGTCACAAAACTTTGGCTTAGTCAGTCACTGTAGTTGATGAATTTCGAAAGGTAAGAATTTGAACAGGCATAAATCTGCTATGGAAGCCAAGAAATATATGAATCACTTGGCCAGAAAAATGTGGCACATGCCTAGAATGGGTTTTAATTTGTTTGCAAAGGCTGGGATAGAACTTAGGAAAGAATAAAGGAGTGAAGTTCTAGGACAAGATGTGACTGAGTAGGCACTGGGAGAGAAAGAAACCTTTTTTTCAGTTTGCAATGCATTGAACAATTCTTAAATGCTGCATTATTAACTGAAACAGATCCACGTTGCACAGCAACCATGCTACAGTTAGGCCATGGGTGGCAAAATGCAATGGGCAGGGATAAGATACATATCTGCCTCGCTCAATAGTTACAGTGAGTATACTAGTAATTAATTTGGCAATAAACAAGCAATGTGAATTACCAGCATTTGTCCCTGCCACCAGTGGTACTCTTCCTTGAACCAACTCTGCTTCTGATGCACTGGTGCTGCCGCTGGCCTTGGCAATGGTGGTTTGTGCAGCTAGAAAAAACTTTACACATTTTAGATGCTGGATACACCTCCCCTTATTGTTTTGTTTAATAAAATTCAACCACAATACATCACTACAGTTCGATTAGCAGTATCTTTGATCGAAAATACCACTTCGGGCATTTTGTTGGTTGGTTGACTGTTAGAAAAGTCAGGTTGTCAAGCTAACTAAAAACATTTCGTAATGGTGGGACTGTGAATCATTGAAATGAAATGAAGGGGTGGAATAAATTGGTCAATGAAAAGGACATATGGTCTTGGTTTGTAAATGAAATGGAACCGTCCTCACACCACTTTCCTGCCATGCAGCACTGTTATCGAAACTGTTGGTATACTGTATAAATGAATGATAATACATACTGCAACACAAAATTGAGGAGGGTCTACCATGTCTATGGCCACACTCTTTCGTTTTACTGTTTTAGCATGAGCAAGAAAAAAGAAAGCCTTCTCAACAAACATGTGTAGAATAGCTTACTTGGACCTGAAATCTTCATAGTAGAGTACCTAAAATCTGTTCTCTTAGTCTTACAGTACCAGCCCACAAGATGTATAAGGGGAGAGGGAAAGCTTACTAACATAACCCCTGCACTTGGCCTACTCCAATTAGTACACATCCCACATATACATTTATGAAGAAACCTACACCAGCCCTGTGTTTGCATTTTTTCAGTTTTATTACATGCATGGACTCTTCATTACATCATTCGCCGCGTAAATCACAGTGGGCAGACATATTTCAAGATGACAAGGCCATAAAACATTATTACAGTGTCATAAATCATTATGGCAGGATCATAGAGCATAATTACGAGACATGTGATAAATCACGATTGACAGGTGATAAATCATCTCTGCCATAAATACAATCTTGCTGCATGACAGGTAGTAAATCATCAACAGCTGACATGCCCCAAATCATTCCATATATCTATCAAGTCCTTTCCATTTGCTCGTCATAAATTTACCACCTTTTGTTGTTGAGGCCATCCTCCAAGCCACTTTATGGGGTCATACAGTGTGTTGATCTTTTGTTGCTTCTTTCTCTGATCATGAGTGGGGTAGCCTCTTACTGCTGTTAGGTTTAAACTTGCACCTTGTCTGTCCATTTTGTGCCCTGCCAACCGGCGGGCCTGGGAAACGAGTGCTGTGCTCCGCTTACTCCCCCGTTGCCCTACTTATCCTGCCATAGAGCATCCCAAGGTAAGTGGCCTTCCTCCGGCACATCGCTCTCCAGTGTGCCTCCTTTACCAACCAAAGTACCACTTTCAAGCCACTCTGCCTATGGAGCTCACGTCCCGAGGAGGCTCCCACTTCCTTCTTTTGGAGTTTGCTACTTTGCAGCCATGACTAACCCATCTGGCTCTCACCAGTGCACCTCAGTGTCTTGGTCAGCAGGCCTCTCAAGGATCACTGTTATTGCACACTTTCCCATCTGACGGCCAATCGGCCACTTTTATCATTTAATGAAGCTGTTGAAAGGTACTCTCTCTGCTATGCTGGCGGTAGTCACCCAACCCTTTACCTGCTCTTGTGATACCTCACATGTATTTTCAGCCCGGATTAACCTATGCCTTTGGCCATCCACTCCTGGCGCGCTAATCGTCTGCCAAATCATGATCCTCGTTGGTCTCCCCCCTCCAGAATCCTTGGGGGCTGGGGTACCTTGCCCCAGCATCAATAGGATTTTTGTATTATGTCTGCTGACTGGTACTTGTTGACCAGCAGCCCTTATGTGCCTGGCTAAGCTGCCTAGGGCCAGAGGCCCATTGTAACCACTGCTTTCAGCATGGAGGAGTACACCCCCACTGACGAAAGTGCCAGGGGTCCTTCCTTTTGCTCACCAGTGCCATACCCCTGACTAGAGGAAGGAGATCTCCAACTGGAGTTGTCCACATCAGGCACGTGGTGGATCTGATACTCAGTTTTCTTGTTGCCTCTCACAAGCTGAATCCTAATGGCCAGCTAGCTGCTAAGCAGAACTAGCTATGTTCAGGTACCTCTTCTTGGTTATTTCTACCAACCTAGTTTGCCTCAAACCTATGAGTTTTCTTCAGGACAGTTCCCCCCTGGCCAGGCATGCTAATATTAGTTAGTTTGGAATACCCCCGGTTATGCTTCCAGGGTTGAATGTAGTGCTTGGTGATCTTTCTTCAAGACCTTTGATATTATTGTGTTAAGGGAGACGTAGGAGACATCTGCTATAATGCATACTGGTTATCCCTGTTACTCCTTTGCAGCTCAACCAATTGATTCAGGAAAGAGTTAGGGGTGCCTACCATTTGGTTGAGATAATCCCTAAATGCCTAGGCCACTTCCGTTTACATGGATAGTCATTTCAGGTTTATCCCTTGTAATCGAGTGCATGATAACGTTGCCTCAATCTTAACATTGCTGCTGATTTTAACATTGCTGCTTTTAAAAATTGCATTTGGCTTCATGATTACCATGTCGCCCTGTTTCATTTGTATATTTTAAAAACTCTGTTGTTACTTTGCCTTTTTGCACATCCCCTCGTGTTTCTTACTTGCCTCTCGTTCCTCCTGCCAGCACCCCGGTCCACCACGGGTTTTCCCGTTTGCTGTGGAGTGTGCCGGCAAACATTTGGTGTCCCTGCCCTCATTGGCCACAGAGGGTCACGCGGGGCTCGTCACTCAGGCCCAACCTTATTTAGGCTCTATGGTTGAAACTATGCCTGTTTGTCCCTTGTAATCGAGTGCATGATAACGCTGCCTCAATCTTAATATTGCTGCTGATTTTAACATTGCTGCTTTTAAAAATTGCATTTGGCTTCATGATTACCATGTCGCCCTGTTTCAGTTGTATATTTTAAAAACTCTGTTGTTACTTTCCCTTTTTGCACATCCCCTCGTGTTTCTTACTTGCCTCTCGTTCCTCCTGCCAGCGCCCCGGTCCACCACGGTTTTCCCCATTGCTGTGGAGGGCGCCGGAAAACATTTGATGTCCCTGCCCTCATTGGCCTCAGAGGGTCAAGCGGGGCTCGAAACTCAGGCCCTACCTTATTTAGGCTCTATGGCTTCCTCCGCACTCAGCGGACGAGCGCAGCGGGCGAGCGCTGAAGTCGCGCCTAAGTCCAGCCCGTCTGCGCCCGTCCATGCTGAGTGCACGCCAGGGGCCAGGGATGCTGTCCCTACTTCTCTCTGTTCCCAAGTAAGTGCGCTTTACTCCCGCAAAGCTCTCTTGGCCTTGAAACCCCCCAGAAAGCCTTGTTACTACTCACTTTCCCCTGAGACGCTTTTACGTGCTCCTACTTGCAGCTGTAATGACAAATACATTCGCCTTAAAATACTGAGCACTCTAAAGATCAAGCCTACTACCGTGATTCCTGACTCCCCTCCTCTGGGTATTGAAGAGGGCTTTCTTATTAATATCAGATCATTAATTAAAAATGTAAAGCCTTTGTTTCCTCCAGGAAACCGTCCTGGGTATTTATTACGGAAACCTGGGCATCGGAATCCTCAGGTCCTGAGCTTGTTGATGCTATTCCTGAGGCCTATACTTTATTTCGGATGGACAGAATTGGGAGAAGGGGAGGAGGACTGGGTATATTACATAAAAGCTCCTCCGTCTGCCGTACCAAACACCTGTCCACCCCCACAGATTCTTTTCAGGCTATGTATTTTTTTCTTAATCCTACGCCCACAGTTTCTTGCTCTGGTCTTTCGTTCTATAGGCCTCCTGGTACTAGGTCGGCCTTTAGCTATGAACTACTAAAGATGTTGGAATCCTTTATTGACAGACCTAACTTCACCCTGCGGGGCGACTTTAATTTTCATCTTGAAAACTCGAACTCCAGTGATACTTCCTTTTTGGTGGAAACGTTAGCCTCGTGTGGCCTGAGCCAGCTGGTTGATAGTTCCACTCATGTTGCCGGCCACACGTTTGGCGGAGTTTTCTCTAATGATCCCAGACTAAAGACAGGTTCCCCTATCCCTTTGGCATGGTCAGATCATCTGGCCGTTCTGTTGGAGCTTAAATTCTCTCTTTCTGTTCCCACCTCTACCGATCGTAGTAACTGGGAACGAAGAAGGAGCTATAGGGAGGTCAACAACGAGACACTTGCTCCATGTATGAACAGACTGAGGCCTCTCATCCGGAGGGATACTGATGCCGCTGCCCTTGAAGTTTCCAACTCCATCTCGGGAGCAGTAGACATCTTGGCCCCTGCTAAACAGCACTACTCTGCCAGAAAGAGTCCCTCGGCACCCTGGTTCTCCGACCCCCTTAGGTTGCTAAGGCAGGGCTGTAGAAAACAGGAGAGGTGGTGGCGGGCTCATTTTGATCCTAAGGAGAGAGATATTCACAAACGCCTCCCTAAAGAATATAAACTGGCCATAATAGATGAAAAGACGGCTCAATTTGTTAATCTGACAGCCTCCCTCAACTCTCCCAGAGATCTGTTCAAGATTGTAGACTCCCTTTCCGTCCCTCAGATATCGGACCCTTTAGTGGGCTCTCAGGAGCTCTGTGATAAGATTTCCATCTTCTTTCATACTAAATTAGCTGATATCTATACATCATTACAATCACGAAATGTTAATTTGCTTGCACCCCCTTTTACTGTCCCTTCCATTTTCGACTGACGGCCGAAGGATTCCTGCCCCAGTTTTCTAAACTTCCCCCTTCTTACCCTGGAAAGGATCAACCTGCTTCTCGATAAAACCAAATCGGGCTCCCCTCTGGATCCCTGCCCTCTTAAGATACTCAAGAAGTGTAGGAAGGTGCGGATTCTTCCTCTTTTAGAGGTGATTCTGGAAGGAACCTTCACACTTTCTTGGAAATTGACGGTGGTTAAACCTCTCCTTAAAAAGGCCTCGTTGGACCCTGGGGTGATGAAGAACTTTCGCCCTATATCTTTGCTACCCGCACCAGCAAAGATACTGGAGTCACACCTTAACTTCCATCTAAGTTCCTTTTTGGATGACTCCAGCCTGCTGGATTCATCTCAACACGGTTTTCGTGGAGCTCACAGCACTGAGTCCGCCCTTACGGTGGTCATCAATAACATCCGTTCGAAGGTCGACACGGGCCAGACTACCCTCTTGGTCCTGCTCGACCTTACGGCAGCCTTCGACACCTTGTCTCCCTCTGTCCTGGTCACTCGTCTCAGGGAGATCGGTGTCGGAGGAGCAGCTCTGAGCCTCCTGTCCTCCTTTCTCAATCAAAGAGAACAGAGGGTGAAGCTGGGTGAATTCCTTTCCCCTTCCAAACCTGTACAGTGTGAGGTCCCCCAGGGATCTTCCCTGAGCCCCACTCTTTTTAACATTTATGTGGCCCCACTCGCCAGGTTAGTAAGATCTTTTGGGTTGGAGGTACTGTTATACGCCGATGACACCCAGATCATGGTCTCCCTCTCCCATTCGGTGAGTTCCTCCACTCTTAACTTCAGGAATTGTATGGATGTAGTCTCACAATGGATGATCCAGAATTCCTTGAAGCTAAACGGAGAGAAGACAGAAGTTCTGATCTTTGGGGGTGACCAGGATATCTGGTCAAGTGACTGGTGGCCATCTTCCCTTGGGGCTTATCCCCTTCCTTCTCAATCTGCTAGGAACCTGGGTGTGCTGATAGATACCTCACTCTCCTTCAATCGTCAGGTCAGTAGGACGGTTTCCACCTGCTGTGGTATCATCAGGATTTTGAGAAAGATCGCTCATTACCTCTCTCCTGAAGCTCGGAAGCAAGTCACTGTTGCTCTCGTCTCCTCTAGACTTGATTATTGTAATGCACTTTACTCAGGCATTAATAAGAACCTCATTCAGCGCTTACAGATTGTACAAAATGTGGCGGCCAGAATGGTTCGTAATCTTCCTAGATTCTCCTCAGCCTCTTTAGCCAGGAAGAATCTACACTGGCTGTCCATCCAGTCTAGGGTCTCGTTTAAGATCCTGTGCCTTGTCCATGGGGCCCTGTATGGCTCAGGCTCAGAGGGCATTAGGTCCCTCTTACATGCCTACTCTCCCTGTAGAACTCTTCGCTCTTCCAGTAAAAATCTTCTGGTAATCCCTCGCTTTCACAAAATGAGGTGGGGAGGGAGAGCCTTCTCTTCCCTGGCCCCAAGGCTGTGGAACACTCTTCCCCCTGATTTGGCCGGACCAACCTCTATTATGATCTTTCATAAAGCACTAAAAACCTGGCTCTTTGTAGAGGAGTATCCATAGTTCTGCACTAGAAAATTTACAAGTTGTACGATCTTTCAGGTGCCTTGATGCCCTTGGGCTAAGTTGCGCATTACTAGACTCCATTCATTCATTCATCTCAGATTTTGATATGTGGTGACTTCAATTAAGTCATGACTTGGATTTTAAGATGCTGCCAGGACTGGCTTCCGCATTGGTGACACCTCCCACCCCCAATGACCTGCCTTGTCGCCGATTCCTCCACTTCCATCCTAACCCAGTAGGGTGTCAGCACCAGTAACATCACTGACGTACTAATTAGAAACAATGAATCCTATATCTATAAATCAGTGTATGGGAAATATCACATGAGATAGAGGAAGACTCAATTCCATTCAAAGCAATTTATAGAGCGCTCAGCTACCTCCGAAGAGGCTTCCCGGTGCTATTGGATAGCTCTGACAAAAGGAAGCGAAAAACTGCCATTCTGAATATCCCTTAGACAGCTGTAAAAAAGGTAGTTTTTTTAGCTATGCTTAAAAGCATATTCAAAGGTGTAGTATTCATTTTTCCACTGCACACAATTCTAATTAAAGAGTGTGCTTCGCCTGGAGAAGCACTTACTCAGGATAAAAGTAACACACTGAATGCATGTATTTATACCCCAACCAACCTTTGTTAGGAAAATTTGAATAATTAGAGACTGGGGGAAGTTATAAAGTTCTAATCTATACCCTGCAATTTGCATGCTAAGGGTATCATCTAGACATATACTGATGTTTCCTATTTGAGATGTCTGCAGATACTCAGCAGTTAAAAAGAAAAGGTTATTAAATAAATTGAGCACTGGATTAGAAATACTAGCCATGGCTCTGGAAAGGGGAAGCGTGGTGGGTTCCATTGGCAATCTTACCCAACTGACAGATGTGTTCTGCTCCATCCTCGCAGTTATGTGCAGGCATGATCAGATCCTAATCGCCCGCTCAGTGTGTCATCTCCACTCGCAGATGTCATAAATGAAGGAAAAAGTTGAGACAGCCAGATACCTACTTTAGAGGAGTGATGTAGACCACCGTCACCAAATAAAATCATCTGGTTAACTAACACCCAAAAATGGCTCCCCTGGGTATGTACCAATGTTTTATTCTCATCAACTTTTCCAGGGTGGCCTGTGGGCATATGCACATGCATGAGGACATGTGGGTGTTCTGCTGCAGACAATGGGGTGACTGAAAGTATACCTTGCATACTTTCCAATTACCTTGAAATGTCGGACTACAAAAAAGCTATCTCACTCAATCAGGATAGTAAATGCACAAAATCAGAACAAAACATCCAACAAGACTAATATGAGTGGAACAGACAACCAAAATAATTTCAAAAAGGCAAAAATCTTGATGAAAATATCAGATCTAATAAAAGGGAATACAATTGGTAAATCACGCAACAAATGAGGGAACATAACAAACACATCTCCTCAGACTATGAGAGAAGTTGAAGATCTTCGAACAAAAATGAACAATATGTCACAAGACTTACTAAGATCTCTGCAAGAGATAGAAAAAAATCCATAAAATACTGAAAACACCCACAAAAAGATAGAGCACATCATTGAGCCATTACACCACTCTCAAAGAAAAAGGAATGAGACGGCGATGCCATTATCAAACAGGCACAATAGACCCGAAAGGAAACCTATAGAATTAACAGGAGAAGAAACCTTATCCTTACTCCGGGATTATGAGATATCGGAATGCAGTAGAGGAGAGGAAATCAGAACAGTCCAGATCAATGTCAATAGAATGTCTAGACTGAACGATAGGAAATCCAACCTTAATAACTTACAACAAGTTCAGATAATCTCAGAACCACAAACTTTGACTACAAACTGCACGGAAATATCATTGAAATGCCTTCTGATCAACTGTAGGTCCGCAGCTAAACATGCATCAGACATAGCCGACCTCATCATTAACCAAGAAATTGATGTGACAATCCTCACTGAAACATGGCTATCAGACTCCTCATCTCCAGTTCTGGACCTACTAGTGCCCCCTCTATACAACATCGTGAGACTGGATAGACGAGAAAAGAAAGGAGGTGGCATAGCCTACATACATCGCTCGGATATAGAAATCGCACAAATACATTCGGATCCGATCAAAGAGTGTGAATACCTAGGTCTCAATCTAAGAGCGGACAACAACCAATTTTGCAACCTACATGCATTTTATCACCCACCTGGTAATAATATGCCGTTCATAGAACAATGAATGGAGATCATTACGGCAAATCAGAACGCAGACGTAAACAACATATTCCTAGGGGACTTTAATCTACACTGGAACAACAACAAGGACAAACAAATAAATGCTTTCAAAGATTTCCTAGCGGAGCTCAATCTTTCGCAAGAATGTACACAGCCAACTCACGCGAAAGGAGCTACCTTGGACTGGAAAATTGCAAAGAACGAGAACATTTCAAATCTAACTATAGAGCCATGCGACTGGTCAGACCACGATGTCATAACATTCATGATTCCCACTTGGAAAAAGAACAAACACTCACAACCGAATAGAATTAAAAAATGAATGAGGGACGCAAAAGATTCGTACATTGAACGCTTAGTAGAAAGCTGTGTAAAGGACCTACAACCACCAAAGAACTTACAGGAGGTAAACGATCTAACGGCCCACTACTATACTTCAATAACGGATATAGTTAACTCCACATTGCCTCTTAAACAAAAAAGAGTTACAGAGAAGATTAAAAATCCTTGGTTCAATGAGACACTAAATGAAGAAAGACGAAAACTGAGAATGGCGGAAAGCAAATGGAGACAACACCCTTCTTCTCCCATATTGAAATCTCTGAGAGAAACCAGGAAAGAGTATAACAAAAAGATCCTAAACTCTAAAAAGGAATTTATCAGGTTGTAATTGGATTCCGCCAAAAACAGACCTCGTAAACTATTCGAAATTTTAAAACAACAATCCAACAAGGCAGCCAAAACGACGCAAGAAATCACAAAAACACAACTAAATTGCGAAGTATTCTCTTCCTTTTTCATAGATAAAGCCAACACGTTGGAAAGTGAGCTCAAGAATGCAGCAGATAACCTAGAAATCCAAAAACCTACTACGTACGTTACCAACGCCTTAATTAAGGAGAGTGGGGCAAAAAACAAGGCCCATTGGGACTCTTTCAAGTATTTAGACCAGTACAACATTGCCAAATCGCTAGGAGAAATCAGACCTAATAACCACTATAGTGATCCACTCCCGTCGAAATGCATTAAAGAAATCAGCCAGGCCGTGATTCCTTTATGGAAAAAAATTATTAAAGCCTTTCTCTCACAAGGGATACTCCCAGGATGCCTAAAAAACGGTCAAATAGTCCCCATTATCAAAACAACGACGGCGGTCCCGGCAAACTCGAATAATTTTCGCCCGGTAACCAACATTCCGGTACTCTCCAAACTAATAGAGTAATGTGTGCAGAATCAACTTAGCCAACACATACACAATTTCTCTCTATTGGATAAATGTCAGTCAGGCTTCAGAACAGGACATAGCACGGAAACAGCGATTTTACATATAGGCTCTTCAAGCCTTAGACCAAAATAGATCATGTCTACTCATCCTGCTGGACCTGTCAGCTGAATTTGACATGGTGAATCATGCAAAATTACTGAACAGGCTCCAGGCAGGGCAGGATGGGAATATCAGGTACGGTGCTGAAATGGTTTGAATCCTTCCTTCAGGATAGAAAACAAAGATTCCCAGTCAATCAATCTCTTTCATCTTCAAGTCCGAACATGATTGGAGTACCGCAAGGATCCACATTATCTCCATCACTGTTCAACTAACATATCGAACCGCTCACAGAAATTCTTCGGAACTCAAAAATTTCCTTTCACATGTACGCGGACGACACACAATTATGCCTCAAGATCTCGTTGTTGGAAGACATCAGGTTAATGAATGAGGCCTTAGAAATGACACTGCAATGGTTAACAATCAATCATCTAAAATTAAACACTCAAAAAACAGAATTCCTTCTAATATCCCTCTCAAAGAAGCACACAGAAGTTACGGAATGGGCTAAAATGATCACAGCGCTTAACTGTACCTCTACCTTAGTAGTCTCAGCTAAATCACTAGGAATAACACTTGATGAGAATCTGGATATGAAAGAGCATATCAAGGCAATGGCAAAAAGTGCCCGTTTTCACTTGAGCTACATTCGGAAGGTGAAACCCTTAATTTCAAAAGCAGATCTTAAGCTGGCAGTCCAATCATTGGTCATTTTGAGGATTGAATATGGGTGCACTACGTTAGCAGGTTTATCACAAATCTCCACTACACCGCTAAAAGCCTGCCTGAACGCAACGGCAAAACTTATCTCTGGGTCAAGGAAGTTCGACCATATCTCTCCACACCTAAAAGCATTAAACCGACTACCATACGAAGCCAGAATTCAGCTAAAAATGGCATGTATCACCCACAAAGCGCTTGATTACAACACTCCAAGATATCTTGCCCAGAAAATAGTATTATCTGGTGGAAATAGACCTGCTAGGAGTGCTAAGGAGCTGGTACTGAGACCACCCATTTTCCGGAATAAGAGAACATATGCTAGAGTGTCCTCGGGAGCAGCCCCTAGAATCTGGAACTCTCTTCCACCAAACATCAGAAAAATAACAAGCACAGCAACATTTAAGAGGGAAACAAAAATATTTCTAAGGAGCAAATTCCTCCCATAGCTCCAGATTGATCTTCTTTAACATAGAGACAGAATTAAGCCCAAGACGCTTACCCACAATAAGCGAAAATAATCACAACAATGGAGTAGGTCTTACTAGAGGAATACAATCCATGGATGGTGAAGTTGAATATCACTGGACAAGATACTGGACAAGTGAACGTATATCCTAAAAACAATATATACCGCAGGTCACTGTCCATACTTTGTTAAACTAAAATAGTACTTTACTAATCATGGTATTAGATTGTAAAGAATATTGAACACTTCGGAAAGATCATTTATAACCGTTCTGTAATCAGGCAACCTCACTACAGAGATAGTTTGTATTCAATAGGCTATTCTCAGCCTTTTTATATATTGTGTTTATTGTATTTTTATCTTGAGGTTGATCACATGTAATTTATGTCATATCTCTTTGTTTAACCTTTCCGGAAAATTTGTGTCTTCATACTACCTCATGCTATGTAAATCGCTCTGATACCCATGGGTCTTGTTCGGGCTGTACAAAACTCTTTAAATAAAATAAGTTACCTGGTACTTCTAAGCACACTAGATTACAGCTATCATATTAAAAGCCCTTAGATATACCTAGAGATTCCCAGTAAAACCCTGCATTACATGAGGAATTATCATACTGTAATCAGGACTGTTGTTAAGCCTGATACTGTAAGCACAGCCCCACACTAGAGTCACAAGTCTCTATCTGGGTGCCTATATACTTCCCAGCAGCTGGCTACTCGCTGTACAACTGTGAATGAACTGTAACAGTGAGCTAGTGTCTCCGCCAGATTATCACTGTAAATTGTATACAGCATACCAACTACCAACACAGAAACCACGAATGGGTGCAGCAGGCCACGACCAGTGGGAAAAGCATGAAAGTGTAATGGGCTCAAGTTAAATCTGAAGAATATCCTTTGCCCGCAGCCCCAGACCAAAATGAGTCTGTTACTATGCCTTGGCCTCCCTTACTCAAAGAGCTTTGTAGCTTCTGAAAATCAACAACAAGAGCTTCGCAAAAAAAAGACTCCATAAATAACACAATCAAGATTTTCTGGCAGGGACCATGACTAGACAGTCTTGCAAGGTACCTTGGCTGCCCGATCTTGACAAGCCCCATGATTGGAAGTGTATCTATGAGGTAAACCTGCAATTCTAGCAATAGCAGGCTCACTGGGGATTGAGGAAGGATGCTCAGGCTTCTGTCCAAGTATCCTGAATAGAAGTTCAGGCAAGGTTTTATGTGGCTATGTGGTGTGCATTCAAGTATCATGGGTAGGGGCTTTGACCATGATTTCAGGAGAGAGCGCCTGCAACATACTCTGCTCTTAAGATAACCAGTCCTGATTTAAATGAACACCTGTAACATATCAGCTCTCTGGATATGCTAGCAAGTTAGCACAGTGGACTGTTCAATCACGTGTAAGATCAGTGTGCAATTTACAGGTTAACCTGCAAAAATCTAAAGCAGCCCGACACTGAGCAGTACAAAACCATACTCATCGATTCTGTTTGGGCAAGGCCACGTAGACCATCCACCACACCCCCATTTCTTGATCGCTGTTCCCAGGTAAAGGAGTCATGCGCAGTGGGTCCATGGTGATTCCAGTGTCCTCATACAGCTGACATCCAGGATCCATCAAAGCTGCTGCCTGCTCTCAACAGCTGACTGCACAGCAGCCTAGGACCATGGACCAGCATACCTCAACAAATGGCTAACCTTCTACACCCCCAACCCCCTGCTTCCCTCCGCAGACCCTACCCTTGCCACCATTCATCGCATCCACCGAATGACCACCGGCAGCAGATCCTTCTCCCACCTCGCCGCCAAGACATGGAACACTTTCCTCATCCACGTGTGCCAGACCCAGGACCTGCTGACCTTCAGAGGACTTCTCAAGGACTAGCTGTTAGAACAGTAGCAGCCCCCCCCCTTAGCGCCTTGAGACCTTCGCGGGTGAGTAGTGCGCTCGACAAATGATTGATTGATTGATTGATTGGTTGATTGATTAATTGACAACAGCAGTGCAGGAACCGGAAACCGTAGAGAGTCAGGTGTCGGAGTGGGTTTTAATGTGGTGTCTCACGTATCCTGAATGGCGGCTCTCAGCAGAATGCTTGAAGCAAGCACGAGCCACTGTTCTGTTGCCCTTTAATTCCCTATCAAGCCCATTTCTTAGTGGACAGGGCTCGAGTTACAGCAGAGTGCTGCCTCTTTGAAATACCTGCACCAAAGCTCGCCATAGTTAAGGCAGGCTTTGTTTTATGTAGCACACACTTCGTGCAAGAGCATTGGAGTGCTTTTTGTGTGAATTACATCATATTACACAAGAGCAGATTTTTACCTATATTAACCCCTTCCATGCAGTACACTGCTTGTGTGCTCATGACGAGCTGAGCTCGTCATGAACCATGGTATTCAAAGACTCCTCAGCACAGAGGGAGAATTGCTGTAGCATTGATGTGGTTAAGGCACGTCTACAGCTTGAGTGATTTGTCGAGAATCACAGGATGTTGAATGGGCGCTGAGACTACACCTGGCTTCCCTTTCTCAAAATCAGCAATAGGGCCATTAAGTCACATCTCCTCCTATGTGCCTGGCCTTCCCCTTTAAATCCTGCTCCACGTTGAGGTAGGCATGGCCAAGGCTTCCTCGCTGCTGCTGCTTCCTGGCCACAGAGTCAGGTGGTGGCAATGCCAGAAAAATTAGATCTATAAGCTTCCTTTTAGTATTGAACAGTTGAAATACCAAAAATGAAAGCATTACTGTAGTCTTGTTTAGAAGAACTCTGCCGAAGGAAGAGAGACTGAGTTGACATTGCTGGGATTTGAACTGTAGATAGCAGCAGATGCCAGGAGCCCTTATAACTCACTGAGCCATCTTCCCACCCTGGTGTGCTTGCTCCCCTAATTTGAGGGGACAGGCTAAAGAGATCTGCCACCGGTTTCCACTGGAGAGTGCTGGGCCTTTCTTCCTGATGTAATGCCTAAGCTGCCAGTGCAGCTAGATGGAGCAGAGGGGGCAGTGCGCGGCTTTTTAAACACAGCCTAGGTTCCCAGTGAGTTCTGGCCGCAGTTGGCTGGTCCCTCCAGATGATTCAATGGTACTGGTTGCAATTCCTTTCTTCATTCTTTGCTCCTTGATCGTTGTACTAGAATCTCCTGTGTGCTGCCCCTCAAATTAAAATTTCCTGCACACTGCCCCTGCCCCACAGCTGTACATTGCCCGAGCAGTGCTGTCCTTTCACCCCCATGCCCCATCTGAGGGCATGGTGGTGTCCCCCCATAGAGAGGTTCAAAACATCACTTGGCATTACAGGTGTCTTCAAGCCAACCTTGGAGTGCTTCTTCTTCCCCTGGGGGGATGTGCCTCCCCTCGTTGTATGCCACTAATGCAGCTGAGACTGTTAATTTCTGGGTCCCAAGCAGCTGTTATTGTGCCTGCCCCTGGTGCCCCCTTCAGAGCGGCCTCTGCTAAAGCTGAAGAAAGCCACAGACTATTACAAGAGTGCGAAAGCAGGAGGCTGAGTCTGATGATCTGGAATTTCATGGTGAGTTTGCTGTCCATGATAATGCTGAGGCTGTAGGCATGTCCTGTCAGAGTGGGTGAGGTTCCTAGTTTAGAGATTCACTGGGAGTTGTTCCACAGGGAGGTGTTGTTGCCAAAGTTCAGCACTTCTATTTTGCCTGTGATGCATTTCAGGCAGCTGCTTTTCATGCAGTCAGTGATGCTCATCATACATCTGCGGAAGATGGCCGTCATGGTGGTGGGATCTTCTGAGAGGATGAGCTGGATGTCATCTGTGTAGGATCTGATGTTTAGTCCTGGGGTTCGGACGATGTTGGTCAAGGGAGTCATGAAAGTGCTGAACAGAGTGGGGCTGAGGGACTTGAGGTATGCAGCAGACAATATTGTTTGGTTCCTTGGTGAACGTTGGTAGGCAGATTCGCTGGGTTCTTCCGGTGAGGAAGGAGACAAATAATTTGAGAGCATCTCCTTGGATTCCAATGTGAGGACGTCTTCAATTAGGGGTGATGGGATACGGTGTCGAAAGTCAGCTCAATCCACTGCAAGCCCACCTCTTTGCACAGCAGCATTGTCAGCCGGCAAGGGACCGTCAACACAAAGCTCCAGCCTGCCCGTCCACGATGCCCAGTCTGCTCTTTGCACCATGCTGACTGCTGCTTGTGACACTCTACTTGCTCCTTGCGCACCTAGCACAAACTGGACTCTTTGCACCAAACTTGAGAAGGTAAAACTTCAGCGGGACTATTCTAGGATTGTATTTCAACCACGCTACACCATGTTTGGCCGGAAATTTTGAGTTTGACCCTGTCCAACACAACCATATAGTGGTGGTTGGTGCTTTCTGTTTCTAAATGCTAGTTTACAGTTTATTCTTTAAAAAATCATGACTCTGGATCTACTAATTAGATTTTTGTCTTTTTGATATTGTCTTATTTATTACCTTTTTCTCTATTCTAACATGGTGTAGGATCTTTTTGTGTTCTGTTTTCACTGTTTTTCTGTTTGAAGTGTTGTACAAATACTTTACAATTAGCCTCTGAGTTAAGACTGACTGCTCTCTGCCAAGCTACTAGGGGGTTGAGGACAGCTTAATTTGGAGTTTGCTTTTGTCTTACCCTGACTAGGATTGTAGTTGCTGCTTGACCAGTCATCACACCCCAATCAGTAACTATGAGGCATATTATCAAGACAGGCGATAAAATTATCTCCGCTTTAGCAGCAGAAAACTGCCGCTAAAACGGCAATAATGGGCTTGATAATATGCTCTATGGAATTCCAATTGAAGCCTATGTTAGATGTCCTTCACATCTAACAGTGCCAAAACAAGCTTTTTTTATAAAAAAAACTGCAGAATGCGCGCTGCGTGGGCAGATAAAAAAAAAAATGTTAAATGAAGAAAGGGCTTTCTCACTTCGTTATTTTTAACATACGGTTGGGGCCAGGTCCCGTGGGCATTTAAAAATGTAATAGCAGGGGCGCAGGGAAGCCGCCACTGCCCCAAGGACCGCCACCCTGGGGCGTTCTATAAATATTTGGGGGGGCTCATGGCCCCTCTGCAGCCCCGGGGACCGCCACCCCCAGGGCTTTCATTAAAACATTTGCGGTGGCATATGGCCCCCCACTGTCCCGGGGACTGCCACCACCGGTGCTTTTATTTTTTTACATTTTACCTGTGTGTGGGGCTAATAGCCCCCCCCCATGGGCCCCAGGGATCGACACATCCCTGGGCCATTAAAATTCAAATTTTGGGGTCCGAAGCGGAGCCCCAGACCCGGGAATCACCACCTCCCTGGGGCTTTGCAATTGTTGCGAGGGGGCTCCCCCCACGGTCCCCATCGATGTGGATAGGCCCCGTGAGATGGGGTTCCCGGGGCGAATAGAAATTAATGGATGGAGCTGGTTTTTTTAAACAAAAAATTTGGAGTTGCGACGCTAGGGTCGCCCCCTGGTGTGAACGTGCTGGGTGCGTGACTCCCAGCATGGCCCCCTTGGTGTGAACATGATAGGTGCATGCCTACAAGCACGGCCACCTGGTGTGAACGCGCTGGGTGCACAACTCCCAGCACGGCCCCCTGGTGTGAACGGGCTGGGTGCATGAATCCTAGCCGCGCTGGGTGAGCAACTCCCCAAAAAATGTAAGATTTTTTTATTATAAATCAAGGTTATTTGTTTGGATCTTGTGTAGCTCTAAAAAGAGCCCTTGTGTTTATTGGGAGATTTTGGTACCTACATGTAAGACCCTATGCAGAGTCTAAAGTTGTTGAGAAAGACTCTGTTTCCCTCATCTGTGAAATGTACACATCTCTCCTGTAGATGCCATCCATATTAAAATGCAGATTGTTGTTGTATATGGACCCCATACTATATTCTTTGAGATAAGCAGAAACAGCTTCATTGAAAATTTTCCCAGCTTTCTCAATCTGTGGACAACATTTATTGGACCAATTCCAATTCTGTCTTTAGCATATGTTAGAGTAGACAAAGGGAGTTTGGGGGAAAAGTAACATCAATTCTGCAAAGGTGTCCTTCATTATCATTTCCAGACCTACCCCAGTCAAAGTGGCTAGGTCATTGCCACCACAGTGCACAATTATGAGGTCAGGGTGTTGGAGACGCAAGAAGGATTTAACCAATGGCATCAATTAATGCCACTTTAATCCTCTCTGTCCAATCTACATTTTGCAAAGCCAGGTCTTTGTCAATACCTTAGCATACCTTTTGCACCAGAAAATATAGCTGTGTCCCACAATCCACACTTTAAGCATCTTGAAGGGAAGTCTGAAGTAGGCAGTTGGTAAAATAAGAGGTCTCTAAAATGGTGGACAAGATGCAGTTTTAAAAAAGAAGAGAAGTGATTGACTGTTTGAGAACATTATAGAGTGGAAAATAGGATGCATGTTTCTGTTTTTAAAAAGCATATTTCTTATTGGTTAGTAAAAACGGTTTGAAAGGTACATTAGATAGGATAAGCTGTTATTTTGAAAAGTCAAGCACACTTGCTGTTTGAATTTGCAACATTGTATGCTGAACTTGTGACCTGTGTGTTCAGTTGAGTGTTCCATTAACTTTTACTATGGAAACAGGCATTAAGCAGAATGGGGGTAGGGTTGGAAGTTATGTGTGGCCTTAAAATGTGTATTTCCTATAAATATTAAAGTAAAATGTAATTACAGTGTGATTTCCTAAGTCACTGGTATAGTTAGAAGTAGTGTGTTATGAAAAGAAAAGGTAAAAGTATTTGTAATATACTTTTGAAGTCTCGTCTGGATCCACGGTTCCATCGCTTACGGTGCACGGACCAGGTACGACTCCAGAAAATTCCAACAGCAATTTTGGTTCAGTTATAGGTCAGTTGGCAAGGGTTGATATGTGTAACCAATAAAACTGTGTCTTATAATTTGAAATTATCTGGGAAGCAAGGTGATTCGATATTTACATGTATATGTGTGCAGAATGAGAGGGAAACTTTGCCATTTTTTGGTTTTGCTAAGAGCAGTGCACTATATTCATTGTGTGCATAAGAACATCTGGTGTGTAATTCAGATGCTTCATAATGTACAAATCAATTTGAAAGGTGAGTTATTAATTTGTGAGGTGTACTATGTGGTGCCTTTGTTTTTAAACATAAAATATAATTCATAAAATTTAAAGTTAGTCATATATTTTCTAATGAAGAAATATTTATTGCAGTTTTCTATAATGTGTTTAAATGTTTAATATAAACTTTGCATAGTATTATGTGGGTTTTGGAATAGGGAATGCTGATTAAGACTGATTGTTTTAATGTGCGGATATGTACATTAGTAGTATAGAGTATAATTTTAGGTGTTGATTTCAAATTGGAAATGTATATGTCGAGTTAAGGTATTAGTGATGAGAGTAGTTTTTATAAGTGTCTAAAGAGGTATAGTTAAAATATGCAACATCATTTTTGGTGTTTGGCTTCAATTTGAAGTTTGTATTGTGAATGTATGTGGTGTAGATAGTGTTCTGTAGAGAGATACTCATTTATGTTTTTCCGTGATATAGTGAGACTTATAGTAGAGAAATGTGAATGGTTTCTGCTTTGTATTTGGCTATGTGTAATATTAAAAGAAGTTGTAGAAATGTAATGTAGCAGTAGAGATTTATGCAGTAGTTTTATTCTATAAAGAGTTTGCTTGCTGAGCAGGTATTGACATGTTAGTACTGAGACACTCTTCCAATCACCCATTGAGCACCAAACACTTATTCATTCAGTGTAGTAATACCTAAGTACTTATAAAATCTCTATGCACTGTGTTTGGTATAGTCAAATGTGCATAGCGTATGCAGTCCCTTACCCCCCTGCAGACTACTGAGTCACTCCTGCAAAAATCCAGGTAATACTAATGCTTGTCTGGAATCACACTGTGAGTCTGTGTCCAGTCCTACAATCATCCTGACAGAAGCATGTCCTTATCTAATCAGTCTGCTACAACATAAGTACTTATAAACTCACCTTGCTGTCAACTGCTAGCACTCTAGGTACCCAGTCACTCTCTACACACTTGCACAATGACTCAGGCATTGAGACAAGCAGTGGTACAGTCAAATGTGCACAATATATGTGGTCCTCTAACCCCTTGCAGCCTACTGAGTCAGTCCTGCCAAAATCCAGAAAATAGTCATCCTTTCTGGAATCACACTGTGAGTCTGTGTCCACTCCTAGAATTATTCTGACAGAAGCATGTCCTTATCTAATCACTCTGCTGAAGCATAAGTACTTATAAACTCACCTTGCTGTGAACTATTAGCACTCTAGGTACCCAGTCACTGTCTATGCACTTGCACAATGACGCAGGCATTGAGACAAGCAGTAGTACAGTCAAATATACACAATGTATGCAGTCCACCAACCCCTTGCAGACTAATGAGTGAGTCCTGCAAAATTCCAGGTAATAGTCATGCTTGTCTGAAATCACACTGTGAGTCTGTGTCTACTCCTAGAATTATTCTGACAGAATCATGTCCTTATCTAATCACTCTGCTGAAACATACGTACTTATAAACTCACCTTGCTGCCAACAACTAGCACTGTAGGACCCCAGTCATTGTCTATGCACTTGCAGAATGACTTAGGCATTGAGACAAGCAGTGGTACAGTCAAATGTGCACAATGTATGCGGTCCCCTAATCCCCTGCAGACTATTAAGTCACTCCTACAAAAATCCAGGTAATAATCATGCGTGTCTGGAATCACACTGTGAGTCTGTGTCCACTGCTACAATCATCCTGCCAGAAACATGTCTTTATCTAATCAGTCTGCTAAAACATTTGTACGTATAAACTCACGTTGCTGTCAAATACTAGCACTCTAGGTAGCCAGTCACTGTCTATGCACTTTCATAATGACTCAGGCATTGAGACAAGCAGTGGTACAGTCAAATGTGCACAATGTATGTAGCCCTTAAACCCCCTGCAGGCTACTGAGTCAGTCCTGCAAAAATCCAGGTAATACTCATGCTTGTCTGGAATCACACTGTGAGTCTCTGTCCACTCCTACAATCATCCTTACAGATGCATGTCCTTATCTAATCACTCTGCTAAAACTTAAGTACTTATAAACTGATCTTTCTGTGAACTACTAGCACTCTAGGTACCCAGTCACTGTCTACGTACTTGCACAATGACTCAGGCATTGAGACAAGCAGTGGTACAGTCAAATGTGCACAATGTATGCGGACCCCTAACCCCCTGCAGACTACTAAGTTAGTACTGCAAAAATCCAGGTAATAATCATGCTTGTCTGGAATCATATTGTGAGTCTGTGTCCACTCCTACAATCATACTGACAGAAGCATGTCCTTATCTAATCACTCTGCTGAAATATAAGTACTTATGAAATTAACCTTGCTGTTCACTACTAGCACTCTAGAGACCCAGTCACTGTCTATGCACTTGCACAAAGACTTATGCATTGAGACAAGCAGTGGTTCAATCAAATGTGCACAATGTATGTAGTCCCCTAACCCCCTGCGGAATACTGAGTGAGTCCTGCAAAAATCCAGGTAATACTCATGCTTGTCTGGAATCACACTGTGAGTCTGTGTCCACTCCTGCAATGATCCTGACAGAAGCATGTCCTTATCTAATCACTCTGCTGAAACATAAGCACTTATAGACTCACTTTGCTGCCAACTACTTGCACTCTAGGAACTCAGTCACTGTCTACGCACTTGCACAATGACTGAGGCATTGAGATAAGCAGTGGTATAGTGAAATGTGTCCAATGTATGCCGTCCACTAAGTCTCTGCAGAGTACTGATTCACTCCTGCAATAATCCAGGTAATAGTTATGAAAGTTAGGAATCACACTGTGAGTCTGTGTGCACTCCTACAATCATCCTGACAGAAGCATGTCCTTATCTAATCACTTTGCTGAAACATAAGCACTTATAAAGTTGCTGTGCTTTTAAGTGCCAGTACTTTAGGTACTCATTCACTGTCTATGCATTTGTATAACTCTTTACAGATTTTGTTCATTATCATTAAAATAAACTTATCATGGCTAGAAAAACAGAAAAGAGGAAACAACAGAAAAAGGACTATTATTTGAAGAAAGCTCAACAGCAAGAATTAGATGAACAACATGTTTGGAAAAAGAAAAAGTCTTGCGGTAAGAGAACAAAAGAATTTATTTAAAAAAATTAAAGCCTAGAAACAGTGTGCACATTGTGGAAAGTACAAAGAATGCCTCAACAACAAAAAAAATGAGAAGAAAAGAAACATAAATTATGAGAAATCACATTCAAAAGACACAATGTATATGCGAGATATGGTTACTTCTGTTGTGCTGTCCAACATTGTTTGAGCACACTCCCCGTTCTTGAGTTGTGTCCTCAAGATCCTCGGCATGTCTGATTTTTAGACCTGCTACCTTCTTTTTGGTGAATTGGGTTTTCTTATTTTTTGGAATGTGTTGATCGTCTTTGGGCTTTGGGCTTCACGCGTTCTTCTTTCTATTCTGACCGTCTTCTTCTTTCCGATTTCTGTGAGGAAGTCTGAAAGGTACAAGAGGGACGTGTTATCAGTATCTTGATATCTATCAGGTTTTCTCAAATTATCCCTTTTCCCGAGGTTATACCTCCTTTCAGAGGGCTCCTTTTGAGGAGACCTATCTCTGGATTGAAAACCCTTCTCTTTAGAAGTTTGTTTAGTGTTCTCCCACTACTTTTTAGGAAGAGTAAGAGTGTTTTTAATAAAAACATTTTCGGGGCTTTTAGTCGATTGGGGTTTAACTGGTTTCCCACCCAAGCTGTCTCTACCTAGTTCTTCATAGGATTTTTTAATTATTCTGGCAAGTTCTTGTGGTTGCTCAGTTACATCAGATTCTCTTAGCTTTTGGCGGATCGCCACAGATGCTGCTTCACTTTTAATATTAGCTAATATTATTTTGGAGACCTGTTTGAAATCCTTCAGTAGTTTCATACCCAGATTTAAAGCATGCTCTGCCAAGTATAAATTTTGAATCAGTTTCAGGACATCTGGTATTACCGCCATAGACTAAACACCATGTGTTTTTGTGTAGATTGCAGAAAAGACTGTACCCCAAGTGTCACAGTCCTCCAGGTGTGGTGTGATCCCCATTGGTAAACAGATCGTTAAAGTCCTGTGTTTCTCATGAGGGGTAGTATCAGGAAATACTGCCTCGTTTTGAGTAACTTTTTGAGCTATACAGAATGGAATTTGTTCCAGTTTTGCGGGTAATAAACCAATGACTGATTGTATAGTCTGTGTTGTATTTTATTTGTGTTCCCCTGGTAGGGGGTGTGTTGTGGAATCCTCATAGGAAGTTGGACTGTTACAGTCCGCATGACATATTGAACCAATTGTCTATGGATTTTGATTAGTTGTTTTAGTTGCACTAACAGTTCCGCATCTGGCATTTCTTCAATGGCAGGATGTGGTGTATAGCTGGCTAAAACCGGCCATGTTGCTCCTGGTCTAACTAGTGGACCGAGCCTGGTAATGTGATTTTGATGTTGTAGGGCGCCTTTTAACCAGTGGTATGTTGGTGGACTTTCAATATCCTCGAAAGGAATGTATTCCGTTGGATGTTCCTCTTCTTTGTAGAAGTGAAACACGTGTGTTTCTGGATTTGCTTCAGGGAAGATAATCCATGAATAGAATACCTCTGTTTGCCAATATTCATATGCCTATATGACAAAAATTACCCTACCACCTCTTGATGATAGGCCATTCGTTAGAAGTTTTATAGTGATGGTTTTCCTTAAATTTTCCGGGATGATTATAGCATCCGGGTCGTCTTCATTAAATCCTGTAATGTCTAAGCCTGGTAAGGCTGCAGCTGCTGCAGCTCCACCGGTTGCGTTGTTGTCGCCGTTAAGCAACATTGTTTAATGAAAGTTTGCAGAGCAAGTTTCAAGAAAACACAGATAAGGTGCACAATATTTTGAAATACTGTATCCTTTAACGTTGAACAAACCAAAAACTAATACATAGGAGTTTTGTCATACTCAGTTATGGCGGATATTCTATCCTTTTACCCACTCCAGATGTCTATTGGAGTAATTTACGGAAAAAGGGGGTCTCTGAGAAAAGCACCACTGAGGTACTTTAGTATCTAGCGTTAAATTAGTACCCTACCAAATGTTGGGCGCCATGTAGTGTAGTTCCTATATTCCCAATAGGCTCTGCGCATTGGAATAACATATCCTATAGGTTAGACGTAGGACTGAGGTCGAATAGGTCTCCATCCAATATATTAAACTTAGTAGTGAGTGCCAGCTAGCTCAGAGGTCACTAGAAACGTTCTCGAATTCACAAGAAGGGATTAGTTTCTGACAACAGCATAAACATGACAACTTTGTTTCCCAAGAATAATAAATGTATCTCTAGAGTCGCGGAAACAATACATAAGAATTTCCCTCAGTCAATCGTGCATGCTTTGTTTCAACAGAGGTGCAGAGAAATAGAGAGACAGGCATTTTCAATAAAAAGGATTAATTTAACAGTCTCCTTTCTCATGCAAAACAAATGAACTGCTACAATCGTTATGCAGACTACAAAGCATAATGCGTACAGCGAGAACAATATTATAAAATAATACTGTAAGACCATTGTATGGTTTCTAAGCCATATAAAAATACATACATAAATAATAATGACTAAAAGTACTCAACTGGTGCTTCTAAGATACGCCTACCCCAATGTACCTAACCTAAGTTTAGTACGTGGGAAGAAGTAAGTATTGTGTAGCCTAGGTTTCGTTTTCTTTGCCAAGAATCTATCCAAGATTTCTCTCAGGTTCTAATCAGCTCCAAACCTTAGTTTAGAATGAAGGAGGTCTGGTATCTCTGTCTCGGGACTCGATTTCCCAACACCCCGCAAGGTGCCTTTGCTTTCCTGGTTGCTGGACTGAGGGCTGCTGTTGAGCAGGAGTCTCGCTGCTCTACACCGTCTGCTTGGCTTTTCTGCTCACTACGCTACCTCTCGCGGCCCCCGCTTCGCGGGGGCCGCTCGCTGTCAAAGGAACTTTGTCCCGCACTTTTCCCTGGGCCCCTGTGGACTTGCCTGCTAATGCCTTGCCAGGATACGGACTGAGGCGGGACTGCGAGGACCAGCCTGCTTAGAGGAGCTGACCGGCCGCAGCAGGTCCTTTTCCCGCCCCCTCCTGTGTCTCCTCCCTTAAATGGAGTATTAACAATGCGCACACGGGACAAGCGCGGGATTGAGCCCGGGGCTAAGCCCGGGCAAAGGGCGGGCCGTTGTGTGGCCGTTAGGTAGCTGTAGGAGGCTGGGCTGGGGCCCTTCTCTTTCATCCCTCCTGCCTACTATACTGTTGCGTTCACCTGCTGCAAGTAAGATAAATGCTCACTCATAGTATCCATTTGTATTCTCTAATGATTAGTATATAGTCTCTCCCGTTTCGGGATTTTTTATTATAAGTGTTATTTGTGATCAGACTTTTGCTCCCGCTATAAACTACAATATCTATTCCTGTGTTGCGGCGGTGCCACTTGGGGGTCTAATTCACCACTAGTGCAGACACTCTGTGCGGGTCCCGGGTTATTGTCAAGAAAAGTTTTTCGGCCCACTACAAAGGCATAATCTAACAACATCTGGTGGGTTCCTTCCCATGGCTACCACCATTGAGCCACCCACGTTGAGTATTGCAGGGGGAAATAATAGTAAAGGCACTCTAGATAATTACTTTAAAAAAACAATCCCTGATATAGATAGGGAAAATGCACTGGCTGAACGGAGGGCTGAGCGACGTCGCTCCATTGAAGGTATTAAAGCCAGACCCTCTCCAGCCTCAGCACCACAGACCCCCACTCCCGGTATAGGTGTGGTCCTAGAAAACGAGGATCCACTAGCCACCCAGGGCATTCCAGTACTTCTTCGAGACACACCCCACACACTAGTTGATTCAAACAGTACGGCCACAAATATCACACTAATTTCCAGCGGCTCCAGTATGGGGTTAGAAGTTTCATCTGATACCCCACTAGTTGCAAAAGTGACCACTAAAAATAAACCTAGGAAATTGGAGGTGCCCAAAGTATATGGCCCGCCACCAAATAAAAGACGGAGGAGGGGTGGTGCACAACAAAGAGGTAGGGTCAGCCACTCTGACTTTGGCAAGGGCAGAGGAGCTAACGCTGCTTCTGCACCCAAACCAAAGGACACTCTAACATCTGAAGAAATCCAAATGGCCCCTCAAGAAATAAGATCACCTCCTATACCGACTGTTCTGACACTTGGCCCAGAATCCTCTAGGGACAGTTCGCTGGATTTTCAGTCGTCTGTCCTTTCTCTTGACACTCTTGAACACTTATTCAGGACATACACATTGCCAATTCTAGAAAGATTAATGGGGGTAGAGCAACGGTTGGGGCAGTTGGAAATGGTTATTTCCAACAAAGTGGGCCCACCAAAAGATCCTGTTAACCTAGTCCCAACCCCTGCTGTCACAGTTACATCTTCTATTCCTGCCTCTCACAAGGACTCAAATGTATCTAGCAAAATAGTGAGCCGTAACCAACAGGGGGTAAATTCTTTCAAATCTGCCCACCAACTTGTCCCACATGCTTCTGGCGCAATCCCGAAGGGGAGAAATACTATTGCTGCAAGAAGCATGCGGGAGGCAAGAGGTAGGGCGTCCCCTAATAGAGCAGAACACCGTAGGGGCCGCCAGGTCGAACTACCCCCAGAAGCGGTTCCTTACGTGGTGGTACTCACGGGTGTCCCTACACTTGAGGCTGATAGGAGAGAAGGCCCCGTCCAGCTTAAAAATAAAACTATGCATTGGCTCACCCAGAATAGACCGCTCCCTGGCAACATCAACGGGGAGATTGTGCATGTACGTCGACTCCCCTGGTTGGGGAGCCGAGAAAAAGACATTAAGGGTGATCTTATAGTGGTAAACTTCAGAGATCCAGGGGCGGTCAGGCACATCCCTAATTGGATACCAGGGAACGTAGGCAAAACAATCGTCCCCTGCGATCTTACATACTTCTATCCAAGAGCCCTAGTGGCTCCCATGTTGTGTCCTTGGGCACCCCCTGCCCTATTCAATAATCCATGCACAAAATTCAGTAATCAGTATTTGCCGCCGCTGCCCAATCCTATGGCCCCAAAGAATGCATTTGGGTGGGACACCGTTCCTCATAGGGGTTATGGTAGTAACTTTGGGAGGGTGGACGACTCGTCAGAAACAAGGCGGATGGAACACTTGCTCCCTTTTACCCCTTTGGAAGTCACCAACAGATTCGAAGTCTTTTCAGGCCTCGAAGATTGCGAATGACGGTTGGGGTCCCCTATTAATATATCGCCGCCCTCGAGGACTAATAGCACAAAAGTGAACCCAAGACACTGAAAACAGATTCGGCCAACCATTAGTGAATCTACAGGGCTGGGGATCGTGGGAGGTAATGCTGGTACCACCATTCTAGGATGTGATATATTCCATTCAGACAACCTAACTCCTCTTAGGACGCGGGGCAAAGAAAACATTTTACCTCGTAGTCCACCTGCCCACATTCTAACACCCGCTGACCTGCCTGACCTGAACTCAATACCTCTTGCTCCATTTAACCCAGAAACAACACAACTGCAAGGGTCTGTTGTTCCTTCAGTGGTCACTGTACACAAGAAAACTGGGGGACCGGGCTCTAAATCTCTACCCAAAACTTTGAAGGTACTGTCCTGGAATGTGGCGGGTATTGCCAACAAATTATATACTGATGACTGGGACTCCTTAGTAGGTAACAGTGATGTTTGTCTCTTTCAAGAGACTTGGGCCAGGGAACCTCTGTCTAGAACGGGTTATGCTGTTTTTGAAATTAAAGCCAGCTGGAGTGGTAAAGGGAGGCCTTCAGGTGGCTTGGCGGTGTGGGTAGCCAGTCACATTGGATGTAATGCGGAGAATGTAGTTACGTTCTCGCAGGACATACAGTGTGTTTTACTTAAGTGGCCTAATGCTTTCAAGATGGCAATTATTAACGTGTACTCTCGCCCAGTTGGTGCAACCATGGAATCACCCACACTTGATGATCTTTCGTCCTTTTTGGGCCAACTCCCTAAAGACTGTAAGATAGTGATGGGTGGAGACTTTAATTGTCACTTTGAACCTCTGGAAGGGTTGAGGGAAGGTGCACTCAATGCAGAAGATGACTTTTGGGGTGTTCCACCATGTCAATCCCCCCACCCCAAATCTTGGTCTCCTCTTGCGGTGCAAATTATGTCCTTGACACTAAATTTTGCGTTAAGGGCTTGTAATGGTCGCACAATTTCAGACACCCCCTCACTATGTACCTTTAATAGGAAGGATCACAAATCGTGGCTCGACTACATCTTTGTAGATATCAGCTTGTGGTCCAAGGTCCAGGATTTTAGAGTAGTTGCAAGAACGGACAGCGATCATAACACACTTCTACTAGATATGGTGTACCCTGTAGCTGTTGCTGGATCGCAGCTCGCTGAGCCCAGCGATGATTTGGGGAACCTGGTTCTCAGCTCCAACAGGCGTAGGGTAAAATGGGAGAAACTGGTAAATTCACAAGAGAGTATCAGGAAAATCTATGAACTAGCACTCCCTAGGCTAAAGGACTTGGACGATTTAATCAATCAACCTAGACCCCAAGACTTTAACAAGAGATTAGCCCAAATCCATGAAGAGTTAGTGGGAGCTCTAGGTGAGGTCCTCTTCCCGGTGGTAGTGCAGCGCAAGCAAAAGACCCAAACCTCAACCTGGTACAACTCTGCCTGTAAAAAGGTTAAGACAGAACAAATAGCAACAATAAAAGCAGGTTCGGATAGGGGCAAGGTAGCTGAGCTTAGGCGGGAATACAGGGAAACAATGGCACTGGCAAGGTCGGATTGGGATTGGAACAGATGGCAGGACCTCTCCCTAGCTTTAGAAACTCCAGGAGATTTCGGTCCTTGGTAAACATTGGCACAGGTGAACCCAAAGCTGCAGTGGAGTCTAAGATTGCAGCTTCTGTTTGGGAAGCCCACTTTGGCAAACTATATGAAGATACCGTTGAATTTGCCAATGATGTGGCTGCTGATGTTTTATCCCATCCTGATGACGGATTGGAATTTAGCCTTGGGGAGGTGGGCAGTGCAATAGAGAGATTGGCGACGGGGAAAGCCCCGGGACTCGATAGACTGCCTGGTGACCTTTTTAGGTTCCACCCTGAGATCTGGGCCCCGTACCTCCTTATTCTCTTTAATTCCATCGCGGGAGGCATGGAGATCCCCTGTACTTGGCTGGGGGCGGAGATTGTACCTATCTTCAAGAAGGGCTATCCCCTTCTCCCAGTCAACTATAGGCCGATCAGCCTAATAGATGTCCCTCAAAAACTTTTTTCCCGCCTTCTCCTGGACCATCTTTTAGACTGGATGGAGGACAATGAAATTCTGAGCCCCCTCGAGGCTGGCTTCAGGAAAAATACGTCCACCATGGACCAGATTTTCCGCCTCGTCCTCCTCTATTGGAAAACTGTGAGGATCGAGGGGGGAAGGCTGTATATGTTGTTCGTGGACCTGAGGTCAGCATTCGATTTGGTCCCTCGAAAGAAACTCTGGGAGGTTTTAAAAGAGCTGGGTGTCCCTATCCACCTTTTACAGGCCATAATTAGGCTCCACGATAGTAATTTTGCTCAGGTCAGTTGCAGGAGGGACGGAGTATTGTCAAAAAGGTTCCCAGTCCTTAGGGGGGTAAGACAGGGTTGCGTCTTGGCGCCAACCCTGTTTTGCCTTTATGTTAATAATGTTATATCCCACCTTGGTAATGTGGGGGACAATGACGCTCCAGTTTTGGCAGGCAGGAGGGTGCCGGCCATCATGTTTGCTGACGATACCCTCCTGCTTTCCAAATCCCCGATGGGGATTCAACAGATCCTGGATGGATTTGGTCTTTTCTGTAGACAACATGGTCTAGAGATCAATACAGGGAAGACCAAGTTCATGATATTTAACCCCTCACCCAAGACTAGACCCAATCCACTACTGAGCTCAGTAAGACTGGAGAGATGCACAATTTTATTCTCTCTCTTGTGTTGGGTGTGGGGATTTAAAAATAGTAAGCGTGACGGGCTGATTTAATGCCGGATGCCTTTCACCAAGTCGTAAATTGAAGGGGAAGGATTCTTTACAGATGGTTGCAGTTGCAGCTTTATACCCCCCCGGCTGGTACGAGTAGGAGTGGCCGAGTGAGGTTGTGAAGACCATTTCTGTCCATATGCAGTGGCTTTAATGTATATGACGCCCTGAAGAATTTGCCAACATTTTTTAAAGGCAATGAAACATGTCGGCAAGAATAGTAGTAGTAGTATAGTAGTAGTGGTTGGATAGTTAGTAACCACGCTTACTATTTTTAAATCCCCACACCCAACACAAGAGAGAGAATAAAATTGTGCATCTGTGTTGCTGTGTGATGTGTTTTTACATGTTGTTTGACTTTTTGTAGGTTACTTTTGACCTCTTTCTCACTGCATATTTCTACACAATTATTTTGTAGTTTGTTGGACACTCTATTCTTCTTTTTCGAGCTTGAAGGCGCCAATGATGATAACAGGTCAATCCTGGTGAGTACCTGCCAGGTTCCCGTTGGTGGTGCGCCCGTGAGGTACCTTCTCGCTCTCACTCACTTTTTTGTTGATTATGTATCACAGTTTGACACTGAAGTGCATGTGTGTGTTGTCCCCACAGCTGAATTCTTATTTTGCTTCGAACAGGCGACTGTTAAATGAGGCACTATCCAGGGCTATACCGACTACCCCAACAACTAATGATAGGGGAGTGACTTCTTGCAACAGTTTTGCAATAATTGGTATCCCCGTAATAGAAGGATGAAGTGTATAAGTGCCTATAAAGTCTAGGTCTTGTATGTACATGCTGAGTTAAAA
Source organism: Lissotriton vulgaris (assembly GCF_964263255.1). NCBI lineage: Eukaryota > Metazoa > Chordata > Amphibia > Caudata > Salamandridae > Lissotriton > Lissotriton vulgaris. The sequence continues at coordinate 2,426 of NW_028253932.1, read as the reverse complement.
GTAGCATGTGATAGAATTGATTCTAGGTTATTCTGGAGCATTGTTAAGTGGGGTAGTGAGGGGCAACCCGAGCCCCCATGTAACAAAGTTCCAGAAGAGGTGTGGGTAAAATACTTTAAAACGCAGTATGCTGAGCCTAAACAGGTCACCACATTAGCGGGTATAAGTTCAACCCACTTTAAAGATAAAACCTTTAGCTCAAAAGAGATAATGGCGGACTTGAGCTCTGTGTCCAGTGGGCGTGCTCCTGGACTAGATGGAGTTCCAGCCGATGTCTTTATCAACGATAAAGAACGCTGGTGTAAGTACATCTACCTTCTTATTTACGCTATTGCCCAGGGTGCAGAGGTACCAACTTCCTGGCAGGGTGCGGTAATTATACCAGTGTTCAAGAAGGGTGACCGATCACAGCCTGGCAATTACAGGCCGATAAGTCTTATTGACTCCATCCAAAAGGTAATGGGACGTGTGATTGTGAACAGGATGCTTGACTGGGCAGAGGAGAACAACGCTCTGTCACCTTTGCAAGCCGGATTCCATAGGTCCACAAGTACGGTAGACCAGGTTTTCCGCTTTACCTTGTTGCAATGGAGGACCGTGGTACTGGGCGGGGGCAGTTTATACGCAGCCTTTGTCGATTTGCGGGCTGCCTTCGACCTAGTGCCACGTTCCAAGCTGTGGTCAGTCCTCAAGACTATGGGTGTTCCTCCAGAATTACTGTCATTAATAATAAGACTTCACGAAACAAACTTTGATAGGATTCAGTGGGGGGGACATGGTAAGGTGACTGAGGATTTCCCTGTCAAGCGGGGCGTCCGGCAAGGTTGCTCAATGGCACCCACCCTCTTTACACTATTCATTAATGGCGTTGTAGCCCGTATGTTGTCTGCGAAGGTGGATGCTCCTTCACTATCTGGCATAAAAATGCCTATTTTAATGTTCGCAGACGACACGCTCATCGTATCAAAGACTCCGAGCGGACTCCAGAGCGCTTTGTCCATCTTTGATTCATTCTGTGAGGAGCATGGCCTGGAGGTCAATGTGGCCAAAACAAAACTTATGGTTTTCAACCCCCACCACAGTTTTAAATCTAAAATTACTATTAATGGCCGCCCCCTAGAGATGGTGAATGCTTTCACATATTTAGGGATTCATATATCGAGAAAGAACAGATGGAGCCAGCACATAGATCTTGCCACACTGAGACACAGCCAACTGTCAGGTGCTATCAGTTCAGAGCAAAGAAAATCCCTGACTAAACCTGTAAAGCCTGCTCTCCAGGTATATGAAGCAAAGGCTCTCGGCTCAGCACTTTATGGTGCCGAGCTATGGGGGTTTGAGAAGGTAGCTGCACTTCAAACCTCGGAAAATAAGTTCTTCCGGGCAATAACTTGTGTACCTAAAAGTACTCCGTTGCTGCCCCTGAGGTATGATCTGGGCAGAAAAGCTGTCACAGACTTGGTCAGGCTTTGACCGATTCTGTATTGGCGAAGGCTCTGGACGACTCCTGAACTTTCCCATTAAGCCGAGGGGTTTCGAGACATTATTAAGGCGGATGTATTTCACAAAATTGAGTGGCTCAAATCACTCAGTGCAATTTTGACTGAGCTTGGTCTGGGTTCACTTTGGGAAGACCCAGCGGGAACTCCTTTTCCGACTAAAAGAGTCTTAAAAGAAATTTACTGGGAGAAGGTAGCCTCTAGGGGCTGGGGTAGTAGGATCTATGGCCGGAACATTCCTAGAAGCTAAACTTTATCCCTGCCTAGAACCCTATTGGGATATCATAACAAGGCCCGGTGATAGAAAGCTCCTTTTCCAATTAAGAGCAGGTGCACTCCCCCTAAGAGTTTTGACAGCAAAATGGGACGGTGGAGCGAGCGACAGTTGTCCTGCTGGTGGTATCGCCAAAGAAACAACTGGTCATTTTTTATTTTCTTGCACAGCCTATTCTGATCCACGGCGTATCTGGTTAACACCGATGTGCAAGAACTTGGGAACCACTAGCAGTACTGTTGCCTTGCGTATTATATGCACTAACAGTCTGACATGGCTATTAATAGCTACTGTCAAGTATCTTGGATGGGCATGGTCGATTAGACAGAGACTGCTAGTCATTTGACTATTCTCTGACCAATTAACCTATCTGTATTCTATACCTATGTTTTTACCCATATAACTGTTTTAAACAGGTAAATTTTAACTTTTGTACTAATTTTAACAAATTGCTTATCTTGCACTGTTCTAAATTCCTAAAATTGGAATTGCAATCCAAGTCAAATAACTGTAAAATGAATGCTCTAGTTCTTAACATAATTAACTGTAAATTTATTTGTATTTTTAAAATGTTGAATGTATCTGCTTTTATGAGTGAAACCTCGAATAAAGCATATTTTGACTTGACTTGACTTGACTAAGGGATACCTTCC